>NW_010204066.1:10931-17436 GCF_000695765.1 Mesitornis unicolor
GCCATGACGACGGGCGACTGCTGCCACCTCCCCGGCTCCCTCTGCGACTGCCCGGGAAGCGCTGCCCTCTCCAAGTCGGTGGAGGACTCGGACATCGGGCGCCCGCAGTACGTCACACAGGTCACCGCCAAGGACGGACGGCTCCTCTCTACGGTGATCAAGGCGCTGGGCGCACAGAGGTAAGGCTGCTTTGGGGATTGGGCTTGGGACATCTTGGCTTTTTGTCCCCTTTTTTTTGTGGCTTAGGGGGTTGAGGGAGGTGAGAGTCTCATTTGTGAAGGAGTTTGCCAGGGTGCTAATGTTGAGTGTGAATCCATGTTAGCAAGATGCTTCCCAGGCCTGCGTTTGCTGCAGGAGCTCATGCTGCTGTGTGTGCTGGTGGATGGGGACTCGTGTGGTCATCGAACGCCCCCAGTCAGTGGCGGCACGGGCGGCCTCATGCCCTGCACCTCTGCCGAGGCCCTGCTGAGCACAGCGAGGGCAGGAGGCCATGCTAGCAAGGGTAGCTTGCTGTCATGAGACCCCACCTGGAGTACTGCATCCAGTTCTGGGTCCACAACACAAGAAGCCATGGAGCTGTTGGAGCGGGACCAGAGGAGGCCACAGAGATGATCAGGGGTTGGGGCACCTCTGCTATGGGGACAGGCTGAGAGAGTTTGGGTTGTTCAGCCTGGAGAATAGAAGGCTGTGGGGAGACCTAACTGGAATCTTCCAGGACCTGAAGGGGTCCTACAGGAAAGCTGAGGAGGGACTGTTTGCAAGGGCATGGAGTGATAGGATGAGGGGTGATGGGTTTGAACTGGAAGATGATAGATTTAGACTAGACATTAGGGAGAAATTCTTCCCTGTGATGGTGGTGAGCACTGGCCCAGGTTGCCCAGAGAAGCTGTGGGTGCCCCCTCCCTGGCAGTGCCCAAGGCCAAGTTGGACGGGGCTTGGAGCAGCCTGGGCTGGTGGAGGTGTCCCAGCCCATGGCAGGGGTTGGACTCGGGGAGGGTTCTTTCCAAACCATGCTGTGATTCTGTGATGTATGGGCTGGAAGTGGAGCACAGCCCCTGTGCCGAGACAGTCGTGAAGGCGTGGAGTGGATCTGCAGCCCCAGGGAGAGGAGGGTGTCTGTGTGGCAGGAACTGCAGTGGCCAGCTGTTGCTAGAGGGGACGTGTGGCAGCTTCACTTGCTCAGACTCTTCCTGATGTGACTTCTCATTGTGTATTTTGAGGAGCTTCCAGAGCAGAGGATGCTTGGCAGCGTTGTTTGGTCCAGCCAGTGAGACTGGTCACATTTTGTCTTCAAATCCTATTATAACAGCTGTTATTTTTTTCTAGTGAATTTGGCTGAACGTTGATGAGGTGTGAAAGTGGTGACTGGAAATGTGGGGGAGGAAAGCAGGAAAGCTAGATGAGAACCAAGACAAATGTAATTGCTGTATCTAGCAAACCTGGAGCAGGTCAATAAAAACGCGAGGGGAACTGAGCTTGCTCTCTGACAGTAGATAGGCTGGACAAGAAGTTGTGCAAGCCCTTGAAACTTGTGGAGGTGTGAAAATCATGTGGGGAAGCTGCCTGGGATTACACGTTAAAGAAAACCCAACACAACAGGATTGTTTTTGTGAGGGTCTTCATGGGACGGCAGTTTGTTCACTTTAGTGGTGGTGGGTTTCAGCCTCTCCCTTGTCACCAGCACTTAAAGCAAACCCAGGTGGAGCCGCAGGACTCAGTGAGTTAGCGATGTGCCCTGGCAGAAACGCCCAAGTGCAAGCCTCCGCCACAGCCAATTATTGGAAATACGTGAACTGAAGGAGAAGTCGGGATCCAAATAGGAAGGTAGACGGCACCGCGCTTGGAGAACACAAGCCACGGCAGCGACTGACACCCAAACCTCGCAAGTGGAACGACGCCAGAGCAGCGTGACTGCACTGGAGGGCTGAATTAGTGATATGGTCTGTGCAGCCTGCTGGAAAGCTGCGTTTGGGGGTGCATGGTGTGGGAGCATGACCAGGCCCCCTCCCTCCCCCAGAGAGGAAGGAAGGAAAATGGAGCCTGATAAGAATTTTTTTTTTTCTTGCACTGTCAGCAAATTTTTTCCTTCTGGGTTGTTTATTGGTAGCCAAGGTTATACTCATGCGCTGGAAATATGAAACTTCTCAAACAGGAAGTGAACGGATGGAATATCTTACAGATGCTTTTCTTAGGAAATAACAGATGCATGAGAGCACTTGGGGCTTGGGGTTTTTTTTGGGCTGTCCCTGTCGCTGAGGCTGTGTGAGCGCACTGTAATTGTGTCATTCTGGTACAGCACTGAGCTTTATGGCAATAAAAGTTACAAAATCGTCAATGAATTCGGACTGGGAGGGAATCCTGGAGGTCTTCTGGTCTGGCCCCTTCAGAGCAAGGCCAGCTTCAAAGACAGATCTCGCTGCTCAGAGTGTTGCCCACTGCAGTTTTCAGTGTCTCTGAGAATGAAGTTTCCACCTCTTCTCCAGGCGCCTGTTGCAGGGCCTGTCCCAGCTGAAGAAGTCTCCTAAATAAAAGGAGTCTGAAAATGAGGAGTGAACAAGGATCAGCGGTTCACCAGGGATGTTTGACAGAGAGAAGGGGACGGTGCAGTGGGTGCACATTGATTCACAGCCCTAAATGTGATTTAAAAGTCCAATTGGGATGAAAACTGCCAAACATTGAGTTGAAAGTGGTAAATATCTCCTCTGACACAACAGCAGAGGAGTCTGCTTCTCCTTTAGCAAGTGGATGTGCACTTTCTTCCTGGATTTGTGCTTCCCTTCGTGTCCCACCAACCTTTTTCCCCAGGTCGCTCCTTTTCCTTGCACTGTATTCCTGTGTCTTGCTGTTGCTGTTTTGTCTGGTTGTGCAAACTAATGGAAATAGTGCCACTGCTTTTCAGAATTGCACATTGTTTGTTCTGGCTGCTGTGTTGCAATCCCACAGACTTCTTTTGCAGACAGGGGTTTATTTTTTAAAGTTGGAATAGGAGTAGAATGTGAACTGTGAGGTGGGGTTGGTGTGGCTTTTGTACTGCGAGCAGTATGTGGAAAAAGGTGATAGCACAACTCACCAGGACTTCAAGAGGGCGTGCAATAGGGTCTTTGCAATGAAAGTGCTCCTTTCCTACCTCCAAATCTGTGCAACGTTGGGTTTTGGAGCTGGCAGATGTGACACAGGGCTTCTGGGAAACCTGTGCCTTCGGATGCCAGCTAGGATGCCCTTGGACCTAAAATGGCACCAAACATCTGAGTTTAGGTAACTTAACGTTATTGGAAATGACTGCAGGCTAAAATAATGCGTTCAGTTCAGTCTACAGTGGTGCAGATGAAGAAAATAGTCTGGGATTTGTGGATGTGTTTGTGGTTTGGAGGAAGATCTTGGGTGTGTGCAAGTTACGTGCAGCACTGACCGCCAGGTCAATGAGATGCTAAGACTCAGGAAAGCAATGAATAACAGAACACAGTCACTGCAAAAATCCCTGGTGTGCCCGTGTCTTGAAAGACAGAGCTCCGTTCCCTGCAGCTCTAAAAGGATGTTTTAGAAATGCAAGAGGTAGAGGGAGGGGTAGTGAAGGTGATGGGGAAGGTGGACGTGTTTCTGTCCAAGGCACGGCTGAATAGGCCAGAACTTTTCTGGTGTGGAAAGAGGTGACTGAGCAGGTGGTGGAGGTCTGTGTGGAAAACATGGTCTTTTATGGGCTTTTAGGGGGTAGCGCACAAAACAAGCGAATGAGAGGTTTCAAGTGAAAAGAACTTGGTTCTTTGTGCATCTAGAGAAAGTCCTGGCTACAGGAGGACACTGGATGCTCTGAGTTTACGTAGGTGCAAAATAAAAGAGACTTTATTCTGTGATGAAAGTTTATGTGAGTATCATCAGATACACCCGAGTTAACGGTTGCTGGCTGCTGGAGCAGTAGCACTGATGCTCCCCAGTCAGTAGTGCCAGTCAGAGGGGACATCTGGGAGCAAATGGGTGGTTCGGGTGCAGTCAGCAGCGCAGGCCTCGTGCAGGGAAGGTTGCAAATGTCTCTGGGAGTGTTTGATACTCCCCTTGATACGCATCTCTGGTTCTGTGAGGTCCCCAGAGAGCAGATCTTGAGCGTGATCAAAGAGATCGGATTCTGTGGTTGAAGCTTCCAGTCAAGGAGGGAGTGAGAAGTGGTGGTTGCTGAAGCACCGAGGCATTTCTGCAGGTGGTTGAAGGCCCAGCTGCTGCAGAACACTTCTCTGTGTGGCAGCGTGCAGATAAGATGCTGGGTGGATCACTGCGCTGTGATGGGCAGAGGGTTCCCACGCCAAGAACTTTGTCTGGATGACTGCTTGGCATCAAATACGTGGTGTCCTTGGAGAGCTGAGCTTCCGGGGTCAGTGTAGCTGTGACTTCGGATATCGCTGTTCCGTGCACAGTTACTGCTGAGTGTGCAGAGGGGGTCGGTGACCTGATAAACACGACTGTGATTGCAAACCCCTGGAGGGGCTCCAGGTGGCTGGGGCACGCTGTGACTCCCATGGATCATCCGGCCTCACCTGGGGCCTCTGGGTCTGCACCAGTGCTTCAGGGTTGGTTTTGGATCTGGTGTCAGCGCTCCCTGTGAGCAGAGCTGGGGACTGTGGGACACACGCGCTGCGGTCCCTTCTGTGGCTGTGGCTGAGCCGGCCAGGCTGACGGTGTCTCTTGGGTGTTGTGGTGCTCAGCAACACAGCTTCCAGATTTCACCAATCTAAAATGTCCTGGGCACCTCCCCACTCCCTTGAGACTGGTTTTGTGCTGCAGCAGGCTGCTTTGGGGAGCCGCGGCGTGCCTGGCATGCTCTGCTGCCCGCTGTGTGTGCACCCTTCTGGGGCTTGGTGGGGTTGGACCCCGTTCTCTGATGTGGCTATATCGTTCTGCCTGCTCTGACTGTGATTTCATTCTGTTTGTCTGCCTCTTTAGTGACGGTCCCATCTGTCGAATCTGTCATGAAGGTGGAAATGGGGAGGGACTGCTTTCCCCGTGTGACTGCACAGGAACACTGGGCACCGTGCACAAGAGCTGCCTGGAAAAATGGTTATCCTCCTCCAACACAAGTTACTGTGAGCTCTGCCACACAGAATTTGTTGTAGAGAGAAGACCGAGACCTTTGACAGAGGTACTGCTTTCTTCCTGCTTCACTTTTATTTCCTTACCATTTGACCAAAATTGACTGATTTGCCCTGCTGTCCTTGTGGTTCTTGCTCTCTCCTCCTCCTTGCAGTACCTTAGCACTCACAAAGATCAGTTTGTGTAGAGGGATCTGGTCTCGTGCCAGGCCAAGTTGCAGAATGCAGTGGTGGTGTTTGGGGCGAGCTGTGAGCCCCCCATGTACTCCCTGCCAGTGACTGTTTCCACAGTCCTACAGCCTTTGCCTTTGGATGTGCGTCAGTGCCTGAGCATTGAAATGCAGAGGTCACCACACGACTGATTAAAATATGAAGCTCTCAGAAATATGATTCTTTTTTCCTCTTAGTTTTAATCTTATCTTGGTGTTGCATTAGTGCAGCTCTCTTGCACGTGACTTCCTTGTCGTGTCTGCCTGAAAAGTGAGATGTGGCGATTGCTGATGCTGTTCATGAAAGATATGTCCTCTCTCCATTAGTACTGATGTGTGCCCCAAAGCTTTTGGGTGTTTCTCCTTCCTGTGGAGCTGTGCTGTGCTGCTGCTGCCGTGTGTTCTCCCCAGTTGAAGGAGAAAGCAGGACATGGCTCAGCCAGTCCCTATATCATCTTTGTATTGACCATTGGGACACCTGGTTATTCAGGTTATTCAGCCTCGCAGAGCTGAAAGGCACAATCCGGGCCCTGGTTGGTGGGTTGGGTGATTTGTTTGGTGGTTTGTTTTTTTTTATCACAAGGGTCTCTTCATTCCCCCGTTTAGGTGCTCTGCTGTGCTCACCTTTCAGCCTTCCTTTGGCAACTGCCTATTCTGGAGCCCTTTACATGTGGGGAGCAAGGACAGCTTAGACCAGGCCATCTTCTGACCTCAGAATTCAAGTGTACATCCCCAAAGAGGAATAAGTAAATCAGTGAGCTACAGTACAAAAGGCTGCAACTATTTTAGAAGATGGTTTAATCTGTCTAAATATGTATGAGTTGTGTTAGGAGAGCAGGTGGTTGATTTGGCTGCTGTCTCTGATGATGCTGCAGGACCTCGTAGGCGGGTGTTGCTGGCACACCTGAGGTCCAGCCCGGTAGACAAAAGCAAGGTCCTGCACCCCATTCAGAGCCCATCCACTGCCTGTGAAGCTGCAGGCAGTCTCTTCCCTGCATTGGCTTGCGGCTGGCTTGGCTTTGGGTGTGTGTTTGACACAACGAGCAGTTGCAGAGGTGCTTCAGTCTGCAGGTAGGGATTTACAGTTAACAGACTGATTGCCCAAGGCTTGGACAGTGTACATTCTGCTGGACCAAATGCTGGCTGGGTGGCCAGGCCTGGAGAGTGGTGGTGAATGGGCTTAAATTCAGTTGGTGGCCGGTCACAAGTGGTGTTCCC
>NW_010204067.1:0-475 GCF_000695765.1 Mesitornis unicolor
AGGCCCAAAATTCACTCAAATCTCATAAAAATTAATTAAAAGCTGGGATTTTTCGGGGTGGCAGGTACGGGAAGGGTCTCCACCAATATGGGGGGGTCCCAGTGCCCCCTTCCCAAAAAATCTCTGCTAAATTTGTGAGGAATGGGGGAGATGGAGGTGGAGGACATGAGGGAGGCCCAAAAACTCACTCAAAACTCATACAAATTTAATTAAATGCTGTGGTTTTTTTGGGTGGGGGGCATGAGAAGGGTCCTCCCCAATATGGGGGGGCGTACTGGTCCCCCCTCCCCAAAAGAACAGTGGTAAAATTTTGGGGAATGGGGGAGCTGAAGGTGGCTGACGTGAATGGGGCGAAGGGGGGGTAAGCCCAGAAACCATTAAAAATGCTCCGAGTGGAGCATCTCCCTTATGAGGAATGGCTGAGGGAGCTGGGTCTCTTTAGTTTGCAGAAGAGGAGACTGAGGGGAGACCTCCT
>NW_010204067.1:509-977 GCF_000695765.1 Mesitornis unicolor
CCTGTGTAACCTCATCTGGGTGTTCCTGCTCCGGCAGGGGGATTGGACTGGATGAGCTTTTGAGGTCCCTTCCAATCCCTAACGTTCTGGGATTCTGTGAAATATTGTGGATGCCACAGGGAGAGAGGAAAATAGACCATTCCTGCAACCCCTGTTTTGCTTTGCTAGAAAATGTATAAATAGGCTGTGAAAATGTGTGGGCACTGGAGCACAATTTGAGGTGCTAACCTCTGTGCATCCCCAGCGCTGAGAAAAAAGAAGTGCCTGCTTATCTGCAACTGTGTAGATCAGTTTTTCTCATCGTGATTGCGACCCCGTCAACATCAACACCCCAATATTCCCACAAGGGAGGTCCCAGACCCCCTCTTCCTCCCCAAGGGGGGTTCCCAACATCCCAATACCCACCCTGGAGGGGTCCCTGCCCCCTATTTTTCCTATGGAGGGGTCTCAACACCCCCATTTTGCCCC
>NW_010204067.1:987-1331 GCF_000695765.1 Mesitornis unicolor
TTCCTATGGAGGGCTCTCAACACCCCCATTTTGCCCCCCCAGAGGGCTCCCAATACCCCCCAAGGCAGGGTCCCAGCACCCTGTTGCCTCCTTCTTGAAGCTCCCAGCACCCCAATACGCCCCGGGGGGCCCCAAACTCCCCCAAACCACCCTGGGGATGTCCCAGCACCCGGATTTTGGGGGGTCCCTCACATGATGACAGGGTCCTGGCAGGGCTGCAGTGAGAGGCAGCAGCAGCCAAAGTCCTTGAGGGTGTCGTGGTCCACACACAGGCGCTGCATCCCATAGCCTGAAGTTGCTGGGGGGAACGGGGACAGCATCACTCCCTGTCACCCCAACACCCC
>NW_010204068.1:0-1159 GCF_000695765.1 Mesitornis unicolor
TAGAGTCAGTTTTCTGTTGAGGAAAACTGTGTTTCTGTAAGGACTACAACATTCTATTTCCTGGGAACAAAATGATAAAGCTTTGTTATAGGTTTCAACTAATGTTGGTATGTGACACTCAAGGTCTTCAGCAGTCTTGAGATAAACAGGTGCAGAGGCTGGGGGAAGGAAAAACCCAGGATAGTTGACCAATTGATGTTATACCATACCATAAATGTTACATTCACTATAAATTGAGGAGTTTGCTGGGGATGGCATTTCTTCTTCTTCCCTCTTCTTTCTTCAGTGGTTGACATCTCGAGAGAGACATGTCTACTGCCCCACCCTTGAGGCCTTCTCCCTCACCATATTGGCTGAGTATAACTCTGTGTATATATGCACTGTTAAATTAATACTGTTATTAATATTATGTTTTATTATTGTTATTTTATGAAATCTGTTTCTATTTTAACCCATGGATCTTCTTTCCTTTTCCTGACTCCCCTCCTTGGGTGGAGATGAGTCATTGGGTGATAGAGGAACTGTATAAAACATATTTCCTGGTTTTGCTGGGATTGAATTGTAGAATTCCCTTTTAACGTTTCAGCAGAGCTGGATTTCTGAGGAAACCGCAGTGTTTGCTTTAGTGAATACATATTGATATTACAGCTGTAGTCAGGATAGAGTTTTTTTCCTTACAGTATCTGATAAGTTTTTTTTAATTTTGTTTTTTTCCAGCTGCTATTTATGTTTTTCAAGGTCTTGTTTTTCAGTCTTTCGCCTGCGCATGTGGTTATAGTTTCTTTTGGTTGGTTGGTTTTTTTCCTTCTCCTCACACAAGAGGGTGGGCGGGGGGAAGTAAGAGAGTAGGATTCTCTGGGACAGATGATCTGGGTGTGAACCAAGTTGACCTATAAAGATGTATTCTATCCCATAAACATCATACTCACTATAAATTGGGGAGTTTGCTGAGGACGACCCCTTTAACCCTTCTATCCCTTCCCTTCTACTTCATGATGGCAGCCCATCTTGTTTCCTGAGCCTTACCCCTCCCTTGCCACATTTTTGTTGGCGTACACCCAGCAACTGCTGTTTGTGAGCTGAGTATAACTTTGATTGCTTTATTATCATTGATCCTATTCTTATTATAGTTCATTGGTATTATTATTTTTTTCAGTCT
>NW_010204069.1:0-6667 GCF_000695765.1 Mesitornis unicolor
CTTATGGATACTTTTTACTTAATGATTCTCAGACTTCACTTCATTTCTTCTTCCTTAAATGGATTATGTTTTATGTGCTACTTAATTAATGAACCTGCATATTTTTGATCAACGATGAGACATAACTGACACATTCTAGCAATCTTCTTTTTTTCTGATAGTACTGTTAACTAGTGCACTGGAGTAGTTTACGTTTATTCAGTACTTTATGCATGTCTCCTGAGTCTTTTTGATAGCTATAGCTGCAAGGTGTAAGTGGGTCTAAAATTATTTAGAACCAATTACCTGTGCATTGGGAGTCACTTATTTTAAATTAGGAGATTCTGTTTCATCACATCCCTAATATACTGCAAGAATATTACACTATCAAGATCAAAGACTGTTAGGAAGTTAGATATTAAATAACCCAAATAATGAGCAAAATTTGGTGTTCCTATGTTCTATCCTTCAGTTCTGACAGAAATAAAATTGATCCTCTCTTTTGGTAGTAGGAATAGATTCTCAGTAACTGGAGGAAAGAAAATACAAAAGGGGTTAAAAGTTTTTGAAAGCATTAAAAACAAATGACATAACAAAGTACATAAAGCAGAATCAATAGATTTTTATGATATTAAACAATGTATTTACTATATAAATATTGGAATTACAAGGTACTCTTAGACTCTAACAGACAGTAAATACACAACTGCTGAGTGACAGTCTTTACTCCAGAAATGTAATGTAATGCAAACTTAGATGTACATACATAAGTTAGAGATATAAAAAGATAGGGCAGAGACATGAAGTGTCCTGTCCAAGATCATGCAGCAGGTGACTGTAACCAAAGCAAAGGCCTATTGCGCTGATGAAATAGAAGCACGCAAAACAAAATACTAGCATGCATTTGACTAAAACATAAGCGTTCAGAAAATGTAATCTTTTTATAAGTATTCTGTAACATTCTAATCACTAACTATTGTATAACACTAATAACATTTTGTAACAGCTAAGCATAAATATATGGAAAATAGCCATAATCCCAAAGCAGCAAAGAGAAAACTCTCAAGAAGTTGTATAAACAGGGTACAGGACAAAGTAGTAGATGTGTAAGATTGAGCAGGTGGGAGAGGTGGCTGATGGAACCAGAATAATTCTGAAGAATAAGCAAGACAGATTCCTGGAGAAGCCACAAGTCCTGTTTCCAAAAAGAAAATTAACCATGCCAAGAACGAATGAGATCACCACTTTTTTTTGGAGAAGGGGCCAAGAAACATGAAATACAGCTAGAAGAAATGGAGAAGAAGGCGGCTGTCTGATTCAAACCCACCTGCCTTCATGGACCTCTCAGGACTGGCCACCTCATCTGAAAGTGTCAGGGACAGTAGCCATCAATGCTAAGCACGCAGCATCAGCTCCATGGTATTGTATATTCTTAGCTAATTTAGAATAAGCTTATTAAGGACTCATGCTTTCATTTTCATAACAGAGACTTAGAAGTATAATTGGCTATGTGTATTATCAAAAACTATGAATACAGTGAGCTGTTGTTTCAAAGTTTGAAACTACCGCGATTTTAAACACTCTCCTCACCAAGATCTATAATTCTCTAATCGATATACAGGTCTACATATATTGAGTTATAACCTAAATGAAAGAGTACCGATAAGTAATCTCATAACCAGTTATTAGGAATCCTGTTTTTTTTATAAACTAGAGGTTTAAGTTATTGAATTAGCAACATTCTATAGGTTAGTCTAATGAACAGAAAACAATGCTAGCAACATGGAGGACAAAAGACTACATATATATATAACTATAACTAACTCTATCACTGACTTACACTAAAGAAACTATCTGCATCAAACTCAGAGCTCTCCAAAGTATTGAACAGTACTACAGAACAGCATACAATGTCACTACTTATGATGACATTGTTTGTCTTTCCCACATCATTGTCTAAGTCAAAATGGCAATGCTGCTTACCGTAACAAAGAATTACTTTAAGAATTAAAAGCTTTAAAGACACCAGCTTAGACATGGAGTGCATATATACTGCTAATAAGTCAAAACTCAAACCGTAGAGACTCAAGGTTTTATCAGTCCAAATTAGATTACAGTGTCATACTGGTGCAGTCAATCTGCTGTTCTCACCCAAAGATGTTGTCTTAACACACTTTAACAAAACGTTATTGTCCTTATTATTGAGATAGCTTTGTAGTTCACTGTATGGAATTGGCTATTTAACTATAGGTATTTCAAAAGCTATAGTGGTAGTTCTATCAATCACCAATTTACATATGCCTTTATTTGCTCTATGACAAAACTAAAATACCTTTAGTGAAATTGAACTCACATAAGATTATATCTCTAGTTGCTGTTTGTCACCACCATGCTTTTATATGCATTGCTAAAACTTAAAGATTTCTATTTCACTTTGAAGTGTTTCTAAAGTCACTGACACCTAAGGCCAGCTTATGAAAGTGTCCTTTACACGAACATATATCTTACTATAATCTACACCCATGGGAATTACATAATCTGAAATTAAGTACTTTCATAAAAAAGAGAAGTTTCAAAAAACTAAACATATATAGCTTTCATTGCTATGTTATACTTCTATTAAAGTATTTAAAATATACTGTTTTAATAATACATTTCAGAAATCTATGAAAAATAATTTGTTATATTGTACTAGTGTATATATGCACAGAAATGTAAGGAATGTAGAAGATAACGTGACACATTGTGTGAAAAATATAATTACTAAATAGGTATAGTTTAGAGATATCCACATCAGTCATCTCAGATGGAGTAGATGCCTATTATTTATATGCCCAAATAATGAGAAATGCATTTTGTATCTTTTCTTTGACTTCAAGCTACTAATGCTAATACTGTTTCAGTCTTGCTGTGATATTGTTTTTCTATTGCCTCATAAACTGACAATTTAAAAAGTAAGAAAACAAGCAAACAAGTGGTGGGGGATTTTTGCCATAACAGTAACCTTACTTTAGTTTCTGATGGTCTGAACTGGAGGAAAAAAAAAAAGATTGAAGAAGGCTAGAATCAATTTTAAGTAATTGTGCTTTAGAATAAGATAAAAACTGGTGGTATGTACTGCTTTCTCATCAAAAGTCAGAACTTATTTTTGTAAGTTACTACTGCTATCTATGTAATGTTTTGCTGGTTTTCTTGATACTTTAATTTCTATTCCTTGGTAAACAAAATGATAAATTTATCAAAGAGGACTAACATGAAACTGAAACTTGAAAATAATTAAACTGTATTTTATTTATAAGATTTTTGTTTCTTAAATTCATATATAATGCCCAATAACTTAATACATGCCTTGGTTCTAGGTCTCAGATCAAGCACACTATGGATATTTTCATTCATCCTTGGGCTGTTCTTCAGAAGTAATCAACTAAATTCCCCAAGACAAAGCCTGGTGTCACCAGAAGATTAGTCGAGATAAAAATTAAGCCTGAAAAGAATGATCAAAGAGATTTGATAACATTTCATTATCTTTAATCATAGAATCATAGAATACCAGGTTGGAAGGTTTCTTTACTCCAGTTCTATCCTCCAATCCAATCCAAAAGGATTTCAAAGCTCAAACATCTCCATATTAATTCATGAAATGAACCAGGATACCCTTTCCCCTTTCCTAATACCATCTCTTTACATGGCTGTATGGGAAGAAAAAATGGAACACAAAGAATAAAAATAACTCAAAACACAAAGAATCTGTGAGGGCATTGGCAGAGATTCCTCAGAAACAAGTTCTGAAAATATAACACTGTTGTGAATTAGCTAACATTTTGAATCTCACATTTCAGAATTCTGGATTCTCTAGTTGGGTTTTCCAAAATCTTCAGACAAAATATCACAAGAATGATGGTAGAGGCAGTTCGGTTTTTTGGCTAGACTATGAATTACAGGAAAAAACAAAAGATGGCATGTCTGTAATTGAACATATGCATTTTATGCATTTTAGAATGATCAAAAAATTATTATGAAATAATTATTTTTAACTTTTTAATGAATTATTTGAACAAAGCTATAATGTGGTGGATAATGAACTTTGCAGGGCATGCAGAGTTACATAATTATGTTACATAAATCACATGACTGTGATTTAGGAATCTGTTGCACCTATATTATTTAGTTGTATTAGGTGTTGAACTGTGTTTTTCTATTCCTCTTCCCTATCTTAGGATAAGCTATATTTATTAACACTTCTAATTCCTAATACTTACAAGAATGACGTGAACTATTCAAGTGAACTATGTGGTGAATAATTGTAAGTAACTGCTAAATTTTGGTAGTTCATAATGAAGTAAGTAGTTTTCATTCATAAAATGTAGCTGATGTTTTGCTAATTTTCTTATTGTTTTAATTGTAATTTTTGAAGTTAGTTTTCCCATTTTTATGTTTTATTGTTCCTTTATCTTTGAACATTTTGTAAGGGTATATGGAATGTGAGAGCATCTAGCTCATTAAGTTACCTCATAAAGGACTGTTTTGTATAAAAGAAATAACAAAAGGAAACTGAGAAATTAAACACACAGACACAAAGAAGTTAATGAGCAGGTGATATTGGAGACAACAACAGAAAAAGGAACTCTTCAGCCACTGACCTACTGGACATTAAATGAACTACTACCCTGACATAGTCTTGAAAAGGGTCCACCTGACTTAGTATCTAATAAAAAGTGAGAACATGATTATCACAATATTATGAGATAGTTGAGGCTCTTGAGGGACTTAGAGAAAGTAGAATTTTGTAAAACTTGGTATGGGATGTCTAGAGAAAGAAACAAAGATGGGGGAGGGGTTTAATCAGGGTGGATTGGGCAGGGAAAAGGATGGGAAAATAGAGAGAAAAGGTCATGAAGCAGTCCTCTGAACACAAAGCAGATGTTAGTCAATACTGAGTCGTATGTTTGATATCCTCAGTCTATGCTTTTTTATTAACAAGTCAATTTATTTTTCCTTTGCAATCTCTATGTTATGTATGAGATCAGTGCTGCAAAGTCTAACTGCAAGCAACTGGAGAAGAATTAATGGATCACATGGTCTGTAAGTCTTCTTGCCAACAACTAGTGAGGCCAGGATGTGTGTGGTATAAGTGTATGTGTGAGAGGTCTGAATGCAAGCAACTGGAAAGACTTGGACATGTTTATATTTCCTTGAGTGAACTGAGTCCTCTGTGCATGTGTGCGTGTGTATTGGGTTTATGTGTCAAGATTTTGGCACCAGGAGGCTGAAGAGGTGGCTTCTGTGAGAAGACATTAGCAGCTGCCCCCATGTCAGCTATAGGCTGTTCCAGGCAGTTTTGAGAAGACCTACCACTGTACAAAGCTGAGCCAATCAGCAATATTGGTGGCACATCTATGATGACACATTTAAGAAAAAAGAAGAAACACTGCACAGCAGCTGTGAAAGACAAGCAAGAAAATGTGAGAGAAACAGCCTTGCCAACATGCAGGTCAATAAAGAAGGAGGAGAAGGAGGAGTTGCCAAAGCAGAGAGTCCCCTGCAGCCTGTGGAGAAGACCAGGTTGTCCCTCTGCAGCCTATTCACTCAATCTCACTATGTCATTAATGAAGATATTAAAAAGTATTGGTCCTGATACTGACCCTTTAGTGACACCACTCATTACTGGTTTCCACTTGGACATTGAGCAATAACCCTTTGGATGTGGCCATCCAGCTAATTCATTATGCATCAAATCCATCTCTCTCCAATTTACCCATTCAGCTTCAGGGGAAGGTAAAAAGAATAACTAAAAAAGTTATTTAAAAATATAAAAATTATATGACTATGTCATGGCCTGCTTTAAAAAGTGAAGAAATAGTTATCAGAGAAGTAGAAAAGGTGAAAGATAGTCACCACTTCCAAGGCCTCTGGTGTATCAGCACGTGTTTAAGATGGCAGCTGGATAACCAGTTTCTTCGTTGAGTCCAGGTTGGAAGATGACAGGGAACACACAGTCTCAGGCTTAAGTGGCAGTATTTAAACTCTTCCCCTGTGCCCCTTGCCTGTACCAGGGGATAGAGCACACAGCAGGTCATAACACGCTCCTCGCTTGGGCAAGTCTGGACATGCTCTCCAGCACGGTCATTCCTGACACTTGGGGGTCACTCCTGAGAATCACCTGCTTTGAGGCATTTAACCCACGCCATGCCAGGCCAGGCCCATACAGACTAGAATATCAGGTCTTTCATTAAGTCATCCTTCAAGGTAAATGAGATAGGACTGCTAATGTCATAGACTCATAGAATCATAGAATATCAGGTTGGAAGTGACCACAAGAATTATCTAGTTCAATCTCTCAAGGTAAAAGTATAGTTTAAATGGGATGCGTCAGCACTCTGTCAAGCTGACTGTCTCCGTTTAAGGCTCAGAGAGCAGAATTTTCTCTCTGTTGTCCCGTACCCTCCCAGGAGGAGGATTAAAAAAAAAAAAAGGAATAAAGAAAAAGATGCTTCACACAAGGTTGGAAGTTAAGACTGTAACAAGTTTAATGAAAAACAACAGGAGAAAGGAAAAGGGAATTAACAAGGGACAAAGGATATTTAACTATATACAAAACCCGTTCCCAGTAGTCTCGAGTGGAAGTGTCCGAGCAGTGCCTCGTGGCCACTGCAACTGCTGTGACTCGTCACCAGGGACCGCAGTGGTG
>NW_010204069.1:6719-19949 GCF_000695765.1 Mesitornis unicolor
GGCCCAGCCCTCCCAAGATGTGACAGGAAGCAGCCCAGGAAACCAGGAAAAGCCCGTGAAAACCTCGGGCCTCCTCGGTTTTTTATAGACTGTGGCCAGAAAGGGGAGGGAACAGTACTGATCTCTGACCCCTCAGGGTCCTACAGACACCACCTGTCCTTCCCTTTCAGGCTGTTAACCCTTAAACCATAACACTGACTCTTAAAACTGACTAATGTGGGGGAATTTACCACTTCCCCTGGGAGATCGTTCTAATGTCTGATTGATCTCATGGTAAAAAAATTTCTTCTGGAGTTCAATCAGAATCTCTCCAGAAGCAACTTGTGTCCATTACTCCTCATCTTTTCCATGTGACTCCGCGTAAAAAAGGAGTCTCCATCTTCTTTGTAGCCACCCTTTATATACTGGTACAGAGTAATAAGGTCCCCCCTAAGACTTCTCTTCCAAAGGCTGGACGGGCCCAGTTTTCTCAGCCTTTCTTCATACAGCAGGTCCTCCAGTCCTCTGATCATCCTCATCACCCTTCTCTGGACCCTTTCCAACCTGTCCGCAATTTTTTTGTATAGTGAGGACCAAAATTGGACATAGTACTCAAGGTGTGGTCTGACCAGTGCTTAGTAGAGAGGGATAATGTCTTCTTTATCTCTGCTGGTGATGCCCTGCTTAATGCAACCCAGCATCCTGTTGGCTTTCTTTGTAGCTGCGGCACACTTTTTGCTCATGTTGAGCTTGTGATCCACCAAGAACCCCAGGTCTCTTTCCACAGAGATGCTCTTTAGCCAGGTGGAACCCAGTCTCAGCTGCATTCTTGGATTATGAATTTCCATATGCAAGACCTTACATTTGTCCGTGTTGAAATTCATACAGTACCTGTTAGCCCACTCTTCCAGTCTGTCCGGGTCTTCCTGGAGAGTGGGTCTCCCTTCTGGAGTGTCAACTACCCCACTCAATGTGGTGTCATCAGCAGACTTCATCAGGGAGCTCCTGATCCCAACATCCAGATCACTTATGAAGAGATTAAATAACTTTGGGCCCAATATTGATCCCTGAGGGACCCTACTTGTGGCCGGTTGCCAGTTAGAGAATGAACCATTTACTACCACCCTATGGATACGGCCCATCAGCCAGTTCCCCTCCCATCACACAGACCACTTGTCTACATTGAAGACTGTCTGTTTTTCAAGGAGGAGGCTGTGGGGGATCATGTCAAAAGCCTTGGAGAAGTCCAAGTAGGCAGCATCCACTGCTCACCCTGCATCAACTGAACGGGTCACTCTGTCATAGAAAGCAATGAGATTTGTTAAACATGATTTGTCCCTGGTGAATTCATGTTGGCTTTTCCCAACCACATGTCCCAGTTCACAGGTGATATTACTCAGGAGGATTTGCTCCATAATCTACCCAGAGATTGACGTGAGGCTAATGGGCCTATAATTACCTGGGTCCTCCTTGGAACTCTTCTTGTATATAGTGGAGATATTAGCCTTCTTCCAGTCTTTGGGAACGTCTTCCAATCTCAATGACTACTCAAAGATTATGGGAGCGGCCTCGCAATGACATCAGCCAACTCTCTTAGGACCCTTGGTTGGATGGCATCTGGGCCCATCAATTTATACGGGTCAAGCTCCTGTAATAGTTGACACATCAGCTCTTCCTTCACTGATGGCAGGTCTGTGTGTGCTTCAATATGGATAGTTGTTTTTGTGGCCTGGGGCCCCGCAGTGCTGGTAAAGACAGAGGTGAAGAAGGTGTTGAGGACCTAATAAGTTTACGGAGCTGAAAAGCATTACCCTCTGAAAAAGTTTATGTTCATGATCTTAGCGCAGTAAGATATATGATGCAAAATCTTTAATAGGAAGTTTTGAATTCTTCTCTTCGGATCTGATTACTCTTAATGACTGCCTATTGTTCCCAGAATATCCTTCAAGAAACTGCACTAAATGCAGTCTTATTGTCCAACAATCAAATATGGATGATTATATTTAAATAAGTGTATATGTCAGTAATTACTATCTAATAAAATTGACTTAAAGTTGACAAAATTTCAAATGTATGCTCTTTCATGTGGATGAAATAATGTACTCCCCTTATGCCAAGATACAGCCAAATATGCACTTTCTATTGCCATTTAATCAAAAGCAGGGGTACAAGTGCCGTAAGCTAAAATGATATATGTTTGTTCAAAAATTGTTTGTTCAAATTAATGTTTGTTCAAAAGAACTAAAAAATTTAAAATCCACATTGTGTTGGTAATAGATTCTTCTACTTAATTTAACTGAGAATAGCTTATCATCTACAGTCAGGAACGTATTGTGTTCAAAATTAAGGTCTATAAATCACAACAGGAAAAAATACAGGCATTCTTCTCCAAGTACTGCAGTGAAATTTTATTCAGTTGCTCTCAGATACAGTGTCTATATGGATAGGAAGCTAAAGTAAAATCACCTTTGTGTCATGCTATTTCAACATATTCAATAACGTAAATATGAAAAAACTTCCATCAGGTTGCCCTACAAGACCCTATGCACGCAGAATTTCTGAAGATTTTTTTCAGTTTCCTAATTCAAAATTGTTAATCTAAATGCTGACACTTTCGTAAAACTTGCAAAAGATTACTAAAGCCTGTGTCTGAATTAGCCTCCACACTTTTGCTACATATATCTTTTCTTTATGTAATGATGAAAACTAAAGCCTAAAAAGCTATACATTTATCAAAATAATTTTAAACCAATCCACTAAATATTTAATAGAAAATTGAGTTAAAAAGTGCTGTGTTGTTTCTATCACTTAGAAAGCATTTTAGCCGTTATACAGGTGATAGGATGAGAGGAAATGGCTTGAGTTGCATGAAGATAGGTTTAGATTAGATATCAGGGAAAATTTCTTCACCGAAATGGTTATCAGGCACTGGAATGGGCTGCCCAGGGAAGTGGTCAAGTCACCAGACCATCCCTGGAGGTATTTAGGAGATGGGTAGGTGACATGCCTAGAGACATGGTTTAGTAGTGGACATGTTATAGTTGTACTCAATGATGTTAAAGGTCCTTTCTAACAAAATGATTGTATGATTGTATGATACTATGATTTTATATTCATATAAATTGAAGATATGTTAAAAATTAAGGCAAGAAAAGTTTGCAATTGTGGAATTAGCATGAAAAATGTACAATTTTTTTGTGAAAACTTATTTAATTATAAAATATTTCAGTATTTCACAAAAAAATCACTTCCTTGAAGTGCTCAAAGAGAAAATTAAATTATTTTTTATATTTTCTTCATTATTCCTTGAAAAAATACAGACAAAATCTTGTTGTTTGCAGTTTAAAGGCTAGATACACTTTTTATTTCCCCATTTCTGGCTAAAATATATATATATATATATGTACACACACACACACATTTATGACTCGATGCAGAAATCTTATTCATCAACAGGAAAACATCTTTCATTATGAGTCTTTTTCACCAGAAAGCTGTAGCGAGCAGAGAATAGAAAACCAGACTTGAATTATTTTAAAGTCTATGATAGAAGGTAAATGCAGACTAATATCTTACTGAACAGATGCAAAATATTTTGTGGCTAAAAACCAAAAATTTGCCATTTGGAGCAAAGAAAAATATTTCTTATTTTAGTTTCTCTTTTGAAAATGCTTAAAATTTGAGTCTTGAAGGTTGTAAGTTTTGTAGGAATTGCTAAAGAAGTATACTGGTCTACTGCAAGATTTTGTATTTTGGATAACAAAAGTTTACATGTCTACCGAAGAATTTTCATTTTACTGTTCAGAAGATGTTATAAAAATAAGACTGGCAACAATTTTTTATTTTTTTTTATCTATGGAGATTCCAAAATAATATACTTTATATTTTCCATTAAAAAACCAGATTCTGTCACCTGACACGGAAAGTAAATTATTCCATAGTTTAACCACATTGGAATAAATACTGAAGGGCTAACCTGATTTTACTTTTGTATATGCTCTGCTTTGCCTTTTCAGTTCTTTTGCTAGTGGTACTGATTTTTGTGGAAGCCTGGAAAAAAAATGCATATTTTTCAGAAAAATCAATTACAGTTTTCTCTCAAAACAAATTGCTGTTGAAGAATGACAGTAAATATGTTTTATAGCTTGCTCCTGAAGTAGAATATCTGGACAAAAGGACAAATCTATTCCTTATTCTCCGCTTTAACATACTGACTTACAGAAGGAAGCATACATGGCTGAACAAAAGTTACAAAGTCACATTTCTGGTGTGTTGACTGCAATCATGTTGCTTCATACAATGTAGTTAAAGGTCAAAAACCAAATACAGCCAGATCTTCAAAAAATAACAGCCTTGTTTCTTGAAAGAATAAAGTGATTATTCAAAAGTATAATTAGACTTTTGTACGCCTACCAGAGGGATAAAGCATGATATGCTTTTGAATGTATTTGAATCCTGCTAAATTCTACTGTTTCTTCTTCACTGGTATCACTCTATTCTGTCTCTTTCTTCCTGCTTTCTCCTCCCAGTTACACATGTGCACACATATGGTAAGTGCCCCAGATCAGACCCAGCTGTCTCCTCTGTTACTAGAATCTGGACTTCCTAGCACTCCTGTAGACAAGGACGTGAACATACTACCAAAGGTCAACAGGCACCAGCAGAAATTCTCTACTGAAACTATTTCTCACTGAGTGATCAAACACTAGAACAGGCTTTTCCAAGAAACTGTGGGAGGTGTGGGGTTCTCTATTTCTGGTGCTCAAACTCACCTAGACAATGCCCTGAGCATCCTCCTTCAGCTAGACCCAGTCTGAGGAGGAGGTTAAATTAGATGACCACACAGCTCCTTTAAGGCATAAATTAGCAATGATTTGCTGATATTCAAAAATAATATACCTCCTCTATTTTTGACCACCTGATTGTCTTATTTCGAGTTTTTTTTCTAGATCTCTGCACTCAGTAAAATCAAGGTGTATGCCACAACCGCAAAAGAACATTATTTTTTGCTTCTCAAGTTACCAGGCTTTCCAAATTTCAAGTGACTACTGTTTTTCTCAATGCACATTGGATGCAGCGTCAAATACATGAAAATTTCTCACTCTGATACATCTCCAGATTGTATCTTTCAAGCAAAAACTATCCTCTCTGAGATTATCATGTGGGACAACAGTCATTGTTCACTTTCCAAAGTTTCTTGAAAATCTAACCCAATTCTTAGATTCTTAGCAGCATTGACAAGCATAAAGAATCAAGTAGAGGCAATTATTTTAGGAAAATTAGAAAAAGAGAAGGAAAGAGGAAAGGATAGAATGAGGCCCTCTCAAACAGAATAATATTGTTGTCAGGGGCTTTTTTCCTTCATCTTTTAAAGTCTGTTAATAAAATTTGATATTTTAACGTTATGTACTTGTAGAATTCTGTTTGTTGCCTTTCTCATTCATAACCAGATTTAACTCCAGGTTGGTCTTGTCTTTTCTAACCTCATCCCCACAGGACTAGTCAACAACTTTATACTCTTCTTGGGTCACCTGCTTTCACCTCTTGTATGCTTCCTGCATTCAATCAGGAGCTCCTTGCTCAGGCATGTAAGCTTCCTGCTGTCTTTCATTGAATTCAAGTAATTGTCTTCAAATGCCTACCAAATGTCATTCACAACACAAACTTTAGGAAAACTGAAGTATACACTCACAGCAAACATAAAACAAACAAAAAAACATGGTGAAAAGTGACTGGAAAGTACTATAAATAAAGCATTGCAAAATTCAATTAGCGTAATGGTAACTTAGAAACAACTTGTCATTAATTTTTGGGAGACAGGAGAAAAAACACAACTATTATAAAACAGACCAAAAAAACCCTCACTGGTATAAGCTTACTAAGTAATTCAATTGTTAGCTTTTGCTCCACTGACGTTAAGACCTCTTTCTTTAATATTTATTGATCTTTTGTGATGTGGAAGTGTGGACTTGTATATAGCTTATCATAATTGATCTCAATATTTTCATCACTGGTGTATTTTCTTCCCAGTTGTTGATTCCAGACTTGCTTATTTCCAGCACTGTTATTCTCTACTATGAATTGGCAGTACAAACCTACTGCTTAATCTAAAATATGTTCTGCCTCTCTTTGGCACCAAAGCAGAAGAGCACTTAATGAAATGCATCCTAACAAGGCTTAGATTCAGGTGCAGAATGCTGTATCTGAGGTAGATTCCATTACTAAAGTAAACAAGTTTCTTCACTCTAATTATTTTTTCACAATCTAAGAGTTTGGGACACAGTCAAACTATATAAGGTCAATATTATTGTAGCAAACAGACACTAGTAATTTACACTATTAACCACTTAACTATAATAGAACTTCTTGTTCTTACTTGTTTACACATCCCACTTGCTAAAACACATTGATTTATTATTCTAGCATGAGAAACTTGATTTTTTTAGAAGTATAGAATTTATACAAAAACATAAACATAAGCCGTAAATTAATGGAAAGTGGAATCTATTTCGCCATAGTTCATTTACTATTGCAGGTAGGAAACACATAATGAATAAAGTTTTTCAGTGCTTTAGTTTCTTCCTCTTTTGACAAAGAACAATGGTTGAATTTGCTTACTATTGGAAGAGAAATGTGCTCAGTTCATATAGCTTAAACCAAATCAGGACTGAAGATGTTTATTATGTTTTAGTTTTAATGAAATAATTAAATTAAAATATGTAAATTATATGTTCAGAATTAGTATCAGCAATACAATAGATAAAATATAATACTTAATTGGTCAAATAAAGACTTTCAGAGCAAAATTATGTCTGCATACACTTCTAATAAAATCTTCTAACAATTTATCTTTCAAAAATGTTGGCTATTTGTCATTGCATTACAGCGGAAAACTTAAAAATAAGAAGTTTCCTAATAAGACTTATTCAGCTTTTCCAGAAAAAAAATCTAGTTACCTTGTTTTATGATTTAAAAATATCTTTTTGGAATGACAGGAAAAATAGAAGTTACACTCACAGTGGGATTGATTAGTAAATAAGATATTTATACTATAACATTAAACTGTACTACAATATTTAAATTGTAACATACATTTGCAAAGATGGAACTAAATTTTCAATAGCATTTTTTAGAAACCTGATTTTATTTTATGAGTTTAAAGAAAACACATTAACTTTAGCTAGAGCCATCCATTCCTTCTCTTTTGGAAACAGAAACAATAGAAAATTTTCAGAATTTCTTCCTACTAAATATAATAACAATAAACATACATCCCCTCGATTACTTTCCTTCTTTTAAAAAAGGTTTTCTCATATATGCACTTACAATCATGCAACTATCCAGGAAATGGCAACAAGAATTGTACAAAACATGCACCTTAATTTAATTAATATCAAATATTTTTATTTGTAAACTATAAACATGCAACTCTTTAGAAACTGACAATAGAAGACAAAAATATATTCTGGATAAAACAATTCCTGATTATAAGTTTTAAGACTCTTTTCTATGAACACAAGACAGTTACAGAGACAAAAAACATTGAGAAAAATGAGAAAATATACAGAATTTTTAACAGAGTAATGTACATGATTCTTTGACATTATTTTTCAGAAAAATGCCTATCAGAAACGCCAGAAGACATGGAAGATGGTAAACATAATGCCTTTTTTTAAAAAAAAAGTATAGTTTCAAGAGGTCAGGAAACTGTCCCAGTGAGCCTAGTTAAACTGCTGGAGAATACAATAAATAACAAGTAGATTTATTATAGAATGGGGAAGAGCTGACATTGTTTATAAGAGGAAAATCTATTTCATATGTATAGCCTATGAACAAGTGATTAGCTTTCCTGTTTAGGAAAGTCACCTGTGGAGGCCAAGGGGAAATTGATGTTCAATAATCCGAAAGATGATCTAAAAAAAAAAATGAAGTTATATTTTGAAATCTAAAACTTCAGTAGCATAAAGAATCCAAAATTATTCTTAATTTTCAGATCTCAAATACTTTTATTTCCTTTTTATCTCAGCCTATTTAGTATTTTAATTTTGTACACAAAGATATTTTCCCTATTAGAACAGTTTATATCAACTCCTTCCAATAACATAATTTCTAGCTTTTTTCTTTTAAATCTGCTCCTCTCTCTTCCTTGTTTAACTTACATTTGTATTCTTCAAAATGAGCAGAGTAACTTGTTTCCAAGTTTGTTTTGTTACTTGAAAGCTTTACTCTAGTTAAAAGTTTTATAAACTTTATTTATTGGCATTCATATGTTTGTAAAATGCAAAATAGTACAATGCCTTGTAAAATGAAAAGTTATAGATCAAACATTTCAGTAACAATCCTGAAATGTTTATGCTCTCTTAGTTGAATAATAGATTTGTATTATATAGTATAATAAAATTTATTAGCAAACTAGATTATAATGTCTTCTGCACTTTACATTTCAAATTCATATTTGCATATCAAAGACAAGTATTATTTAATTAGCAAGATAATCATGACCTGGTATTAAAAATAATTGATCAAGATTAACAGAATAATTGAGACTGGGAGGGACCTCTTGAGATAATCTAGTCCAACCCTGTGTTTGAAGAGGGTCATCTAAAGAGGATTGCTCAGAACTCTGTCTAGCTGGGTTTTTAATAGCTCCACAGCCTCTCTGCATAACTTATTGCAGTGTTTGGCCACCCTCAGAGTAACAAAAAAGAAAGTGTTGTGCTCAGATGTAAGTTACTGGTTTTTAATTTGTGCCCATTGCCTCATGTCCCATCTGTGTGCACTACTGAGTCTGGCTCCCTCTTCATTCCCTCATATCAGGTATTTAAATACTCCAATAGGATTCTCCCTGAGACTGCTCTTCTCCAAGCTGAATAGTGCCAGCTTTCTCATCCTTTCCTCTTACAAAAAATACTCCAGGCCCTTAATTGTATTTGTGGTCCTTTTCTGGACTCACTCCAGTATGTACATTTCCTTCTTGTACTGGGAAGCCCAGAATTAGACACAGCACTCCAAATGTGCAGAGGAAAGCAGAGGGAAACACATAGAAATACACTTGCATTCAGAGGGTGCCCAGTGAGTAAACAAAAATACAGATGAGTGATTTCTGACACTATTTATAAATATATTGTCTTTAGTGACTTGCCCTCTTTAAAAGTTCTCAGCCCTTTCATTCCCTGCCTTCTACTTCCATGTCTTACATTACAGCCCTCTGTGCCTAATATCTTTTTGGAAGCCTGCTCTATCAATAAAATTGCTATACTGATACAGTTTAAAAATAACTCTCCATGAAAAGTGGGGAACGGTAGTAATTAAATAATACGGAACATTACAGTGTGGCTTTGCAAGTAGTTGTACAGGCAGCACATGGAGGAAAATCTCCATGTCAGGTTACGAATATGCTCTCAGAGGTTGACAATAGTTTCATCATTGAAGCAAATTGAGCTCTGGAAAAATGCTTTAAGAAATTATTATTATATGCAGGGAAACTCTGACTTAGAGACATGACTTACCTATGCATGTCCCAGTTCTAAAAACATAAAAACTAATATTTTATTTCAACTGCCTGCCTACAAAGGCCATACTATCCTGTTTGCCTATATTTCTATTTTCAAATCTAATAACTATATCCTTAACAGTGCCCATAACTAAGTAAGAATTGGTCTCCACTTTTCCCTGGTAATATGAATGATAGTAAAGACCTTTTGAGATAAGCTTATATGTATTTATCAGGAATGTTAAATAGGCCTACTGGCCCAGTCTCCAAGGACTGCTCAAATGCTAGCAAGGCACTTTGCCACTAAGCTGGTAGCCATGTGAACTGGTTTGGGCAGAGAAGTGTACCTTGAGAAATGAGAAGCATCCTAAACTCACCAATCCAGCTAACTGGAAAGGTATATCCTAGCAAAGGGTATAAGAATGCTGAAAATGTTCAGAAGGAACAGGGTTCCTGTAGTTCCATGCCTCTCAGTGGAAAGCAGAAAGGATCAAGCTAGTGTTTTCTAAGAACAGTGAAGCAAAGTTAGGATTCAGTTATGGCTGTCTAGATTGCAGTACTGTTTGCTCCTTTAAAGTTACTGAACCAAGAGATTACTTACTTGCTTATGTGGGGGAGAAAATGAAAAATAAAAATAGTACATTTTTAAACAGCTCTGGAATTAATCCTGTTTTGAAAAGAAATGGGATCAGGCTTTAAATAAACAAATAAAAAACCTAACCTTCTCCATAAACAAATAAATGAAATAACCTCAAGATATATACCTTTTTAAGGTAGCTTTTTCACATATAATGGGATTTTATGTCAGTTGAAGATTCTAAGGCAAGTAACAAATTTTTCCCCTGTAGAAATGGAGAATAAGAATGATGGAATTTGTTAAAAGGAGATCTGTCAAACTTAATTTTTTCTGGTTTATAATTTTTTAATGTTTTCATTTTCCAAATAGTTTATGATATAGAAATTTATAACCAACTATTCTGTCTCAGTTGAGTATAGTATAACCAGGTCCTGATAAAAATTCTGGACCTTTTCATATGCCAGTAAAATTATCACATTAATAAATTGTGTAAATTAAAAGGCTTAATTAAGTTTAACTAAAGCTTAAAAGGTTAAAATTAAAGCTGAAAGTAGCCTTTCAATTTTTTCCCCTTATCTTAACAGAGAATTTCAGAAACAGACATGGTTCAGCCTAGTAACACAGCTCACAGGCAGCTACATTCCTCTTTAACTTCCTTGCTTTTGATTGAATTCGCACATTGTCACATTCAGTTTCTACTTCATAACTAAAATTTTTGTCAGTATTTTGATAGCCTTTAGCTGTTGCCATGAAGGATGGGTCCCAGTTTTACTGTGACTCAGTGTATGTATGTTTAACTTTAGATGTGTCAGGTTGGGCATCTAACCACAACTGAAAGAGTATTTTAGATTTTTCATTTTGTTACCCAGAAAAATTTTGTCAAAAGATCAATTTCTATTCTCTTCATTCTTTCTGAAATAGCTTCACATAGCAATACAAAGTTAATGTTGAATGAAGTCAATAGAAATTTAAAATAAATTAATGAATTCATAAGCTGCTGGCATTTAGTAACAAGAATGTTCAGTCTTGATTTTTGGGAATGTGTTTAAATCAACACACCAAAGTGATAGTTTCTTAATAAGTTGATGAATTACACTTGCTAACACTCCTGTTTAGAAGCATAATTCTTATGTTCAGGTGACAAAGAGAAGGTAAATTATAACCTCCTCTATTCTGAAATGTATTTAAATCAAAATATCACCTGGAAATTTTCACAGATTTTAGGTTCCTTTGTGTGCTTTCATTAGAATTTAAAAAAAAAAAATGAAGAACACAATCAACCAAAACAACCAACCTTGGTCTAAGAGAATGTTTTCCAATACATTCGTCATAGCTTCTTGGAGGGCAAATTTAACCCTTTGATAAGTCAGACCTGCAGATTAGATGGTAAGATCTTTATCAATTGACATCTCAGATCACTTCTGAGATAGTGTATTTTCATATAAATGCACCCCAGATTATTTTATTGTATCAAGCCAATAAAACGTAACTAGGCCAACCTCCCCTGCCTTGGGCTGCTTCCACTGAACTGATGGCTATATGACACACACATGTGATCATTTTGAACTGGGACTTACGGAAATATCTTCATCTGGTAGAAATCGGCATGGGTCTAATTATTTTTTGTGGGATATAAATTCTAAATATGTAATAAAATTTCAGATAAACTCACCCTAAGCATTTTCTTTCACTTCACATTCCACAGTATCTGCCAAAAACTGCTAGTAGCTAAAAAACTTCTAGTAGCTAGATGTATTAGCCCAAAATGTTCTCCTCCTGTTTAGCTGTAAGAAAGCAGTATACTTTCCTATATAAATTTATACATACATATCTCTACAACACATTCCTTGAAAAAAAAAAATCACCTAATTGAACCTTCTGATCCTGATATTTCTGTATTGTAAAATGAGTGCCAGTCATTTTTATTTAATAATTCCCACAGGCTGAAAACAAACTCTCATCTTCACTTTAAAGTCATTCATGTCTTGTGGCAGGACATCCTTTTCTTTAAATAGCACTGTACACAATATTTTGCAGAGGATGTTGGGTTTCTTTAAATAAACGTTTAACTTGAATGTGAGACAAGTTACTTTTAATTTTGATTGAGATTTGTTGTTTGTTATTGTTGTTCATTACTTGTAACTTTATTTTCTAAGCAAATTTTCTTTCTTTTTCTGCCAAAATTTAGTATTCATACTCATGGAATTTGAAAAAAAAATCAAGTTATGTAATTTTCAGACATCAAACAAATAGTACTTCTTTCTTGTTCAAAAATGTCCTCTTATATAAATAGAAGCACAGATGATGTAAGAAAGGCAAGTTTGGTCATTAACATAGTAGTATGCTCAACTGATTTTAGTACATTTATCATAATCTTTTTAATTGCAGAGTCAAGATTAGTATGTATTATAATAACATACATTCAAAGAATCACAGAATCACAGAATGTTAGGAGTTGGAAGGGACCTCCAAAGATCATCTAGTCCAATCCCCCTGCCAGAGAAGAATCACCTAGACTAGGTTACACAGGAACTCGTCCAGGCGGGTTTTGAATGTCTCTAGAGAAGGAGATTCCACAATCTCTCTGGGCAGTCTGTTCCAGTGTTCTATCACCCATTTTGTCTAAAAAATTTTGCTGGAATAATTTATACTCTGATAGTCCTCTGTAGGTGAAACTCTCAAATATATTGGAAAAACATTTAATAACTCACATTAATTTAGTCATATTTCAAATCCAAATTCCGCTCTTTGATCAATGGAGCCTTCAATTTAAGCTCAATGGCGCTGTATGGCCCATTGCATGAGTGTTAATAGGTTTGATAATACCACTAATATACAGTGTTTTGAGGGGAGGGGAGGGGGTGTGACCAGGGGAAGTTTATATTTATACTTAATTAATCTAGTTTCAATACTTGAAGCAAATGTAAAGTTCTCGACCTGTTCAGGTTGGGCCATGAATTCTGAGTGAGAACAAAGACATCCTTTAATCCTGGTCCGAGTATAGGAGTGTAGGAAAGGTCTGGGACAAGGTGTACTAAACCTTTTCAGAAGACTTTGTACAAACCACAGTCTAACTATTTGTGTTCTGTTCTGGATGTTAATTGGTTTCTCAATCTTTGATTAATTTTGTCAATCTTTGTGAGAAGGACTTTAATGTGGAGTGCTGGCTCTCCCAGCGCGG
>NW_010204070.1:0-1394 GCF_000695765.1 Mesitornis unicolor
GTAGTTTCTCTTCTAGTGAATTTTAGGATCCAGCTAAGATTTCAGGCTGTGAACCCCTGCCTCACATCAGTGCGCAGCTAAAAGCTGCAGATGGGCACCAAAACAACAGGACTGCGGAAACCATCTCTTCAGTGTTTCCTCCTGGCTGGGTGCCCCCCATGAAGTGTCTTTACCTCAGTCTTTGTCCAGCACACTCCAGCCATTATAAGACACCTAAGAATTCCATGTCCAGAAAAGGGCATACATAGTAGCCCAACATCCAAACCTTTATTTGGTGCTTCAGTGCTTCATCTAAAAAAACTGGGGAGAGTAGAAATTACCAAATTCTCATAAAGCACTCAGTTGCTAAGATCAAAACAAACACTGTATGGGAAGCAAACACCACATAGAATGTTCAAAATTCTTGTAAGGGTTTTATTTATCCTTTCAGGCTATCTCAATACTTATTACCAACAGAGAATTTTTTTACTATTTCATGGATATTAGTACTTTCTATAACAATGCAACAATGTCTCAATTGTCTTTTATTTATATTTCTGTTTATAAACTATTTTTTCATGCATGATACTGTATCAGTAGTGTGGTACCATGTCATACTTGCTACTAATGCCTTTATAATATAACACTAACCAGACTTAGGATTTGAATAATTTGAGTTCATGATAAATAAATGCTTATGTTAATTTCAGATGATAAATGCACATAGCATGAATTGAGTATGTCCTATTAAGGCATAATCAATGTTCTTGTTGAGTAACAATATCAGTATTCATTGTCCCATAGGATTCTGTCAGGATTTTGACAGATGTGGAATAAATAAAAAAAAAGCAGCAATGTGACTATGAACAGCTCTAACAGACACAATGCTTTTATAATTATAGTATCAGCATTTATTTTAAATGCCAATTGCTGCTGTGTATAAAGGGCAATACACACAAAGGCTTTACATTCAGAACTTGAATTACAGTTTGATGAATACAAAATCCCAAGTTTGTAACATAAATCCTCTTTAGTTCACCAAATTCCATTTTTTTAATATCATAAAGGAAGGTCTACACTTTAATCACTGTAATAATGTACTTCTGTTACGAAGAAAATCAGTATCTATTTACTACCCACAGGACATATATAGTTCATAGGTATATCTGGGAGCAAAAGGAAGACTAAATTCTCTCCTTTAGCAGTTGCTGTTAAAAAAGGAAAGAAATTGCTCCAAAGTGCTTGATACCAATAGGCTTCCTGGCCAGAGACACTTGTTTCCTACCAAGAGGAAATCTGTAACTATTTAGTATATAGTGTGTAGGATCAAGACTTTAATTCTTCATAATGCTTACATGACTACAGGGATGATAAACATGGATAAGCTTGTTATATCTTACATGGAAATATAGAGA
>NW_010204071.1:0-14615 GCF_000695765.1 Mesitornis unicolor
CCTTGCTCTGCTCATCCCCACCGAGCTGCAACCCTCTCCTCTTTGCAGTATCCCTTTGCCTCCTCCTCCCACCTCTGTGTGTCCTCCCTTCCCCGTCCCCATGCGTCTTCTTTTCCCCGTTGTCATACATCCCTCTTTTTCCATGCCCATACATCTTTCCTCCCCATCCCTCCAGGTCTGGGCCACCTGGGACCATCACAGACTCCAAGGGCAGGGGACAGCAAAGCCTCCAAAGGACTTGTTTCATCCCAGCTCACAAAGCAGGGAGAGAAATTTGCAATGGGGCTATCATCCTGTTGCAGGCTTCCGAGTGTCTCTGTTGTCACCTTCATACCCTGTCCCCAATGACACCCCCAAGGTGGGGCTTGCTGCAGAGAGACTCCCCAGCAGGGTGCTGTGGGCCCCAGCAGCAGCTCCCCAAGGGTGGCTTTGATGGGACCTTGCCAGTGGGAAGAGCCACGAGGGGGCTCCAGGAGCCCATCTGAGCTGGAGGAGAGATGCCAGGAGTAGAGCTCACATCTGGAGGATGAGGTCTCCTCCAGCAACCAGGGTGAACAAGAGTGGGAGAGATGTCACAGCTCTACAGGACACTGGTGTTCAGTGTATGATCATTTACACCAGCTGTGGTTTCATCCCACAGTCTTATTCCTGCAGGTCCAGATTTATCCCTCACAGCTTTTTTATCACTGAGTGCAGGGGTGTTATTTCCAGAATTTGACCCCAGCATTAAAGAAATGCTTTGGATATCACTGCTGAGCTTACTCCTTGGTGAGTATCAGAGACATGAAGAAGTAACTCCAGGGATGACCTCTTCCAGTATAGGAAACATTGGAGAGAAAGCAGGTCCAAATGTGTCTGCTGGTCTGTCACAGTATAATTCCAGTGTCCTATCAACACTTGGGGAAGAAAACACTCTCTATTAAAGACTCACCATACCCACTCCTGTTACTGCACGATGAGGGCTGTAACTGAGAGAGACAGTGCAATTACCCAGTGCAGCTAATTAGGGCTCCAATAGGACTGGTTTAGAGACCTGAGCCATTGAGGAGAGGACTGAGACACTGCAGGTGTTGGGGCTGGGGTTTGGAGCAGGAGGGAATGGGGATGCCTGAGGTTGCAGATGGCTTTAGAACCTTGGGAACAGCAGAAATGAGGTTGTAGCCATTCAGCTACTGCCTCTAAACCTTCTTTAGGAGCTTGTGCTCTCTCAGGTCAGATTTGGCCGGCAAAACCCCTGATTGCTGAGCTAGTCAGACCTCAGGAAGCTACAGTTCTGCACACCAAGGGGTTTGGGATGCAAAGGAGGGGAAGGAAACTCCCCAGGATATTGCAGTCTGGTGGGGAAATCAGCTCAGAGGGCTGTTTATGGCATCTACAGGTTCACCATAGATGCTGTAAGCCCAGCGTGGATGATTTAAGCCCAATGTGGATGCTTTAAGCTCATGCTACACCCAGCAACATGGTCCAAAAACCAAGTGCAGAGCTTCTGTTGCCCTTCACATGTCCCAGTCCAACCTTGCAGTGTAAACACAGACTGCCCCTCTGATCTGGCTTGAAAGAGGCATTGGCAGGCAAAGGAAATGTCACTTCTGAATTCACATTGCCCCTGAATCAGAAGAGCTGTTTCAGAAAGCTATAGAAAGCTGTCATGATGGAAAAGTGAGTGTACGAAGGACCCACCCTGCAGAACAGGCAGGGAAAAAATAGATCACAATGTATTCAGGGCTCAAACAAGACCACACTTGCCTGCAAAAATAAAGCTTTGCATTTGACACATTGCTTACATATTAATTAGCTTGATCAGCTTGCCTGGGTGTGCTAGGATGAGTGAGAGCTCGTGTCTGTACAGTAATGAGCTGTGAAAACTTCCCAAACAGAGCTACAGATAATGGCAGACAGATCCTCCCTTTGCCCAGAGCCTTTCTGCTGTTTTTGTAGTGCTTTTCCACTCATATTTTTCTGTTTTACTCCACTGTGTCTCCTAGGTACCATTTCTTCCCCAGCGCAGAACCAGAGACCCACAGGAACAAGAGCAGCAGCTTCTGCACGGGGAGCCAAGGAACTGCCACCCCTCAGAGCACAAAGGCAAAAAACAGGAAAAAAAGAGCAAAACCCTATTTTCCTCACTCTATCCCTTTCCCTCCCAGCTTCTCCAGGATTGCTGGAGGGGCAAAGCCACTGCAGAGGCTGGAGTTAACGTTGTCCCTTTAACGGTGGCGCCACAGCCTGACATCAGTGAGCCAGGGAGGCCGGGATCCAGGAGTGATGCCAACACATCCCTGGTTCCCTGCCTCTGCCCCGCTCTTGTTTGTCTGTGCCTTTTAACACGCCCCATATGTAGTCGTGCCTGCCAGTGGATGTCTGCAGGGTTTACATTAACTAGCTCAAGCTGAAGTTGGTAAACAGCTATTAAAGTTTTGCTCTTGATGTCTCCAAGGGTGTCATTTCTGGACGAGAGAGTCACTTGCATCCTTTGGCTTCCTGTTCTCTTGTTTGCAGCCCAGATAGATCTTCTTCCCCCTTAACTGTGCAGACAAGAGGGTCTGGGTCGGTTTGTGCCTGGTGCAGGGAGGAGAAATGAATCTCCTGTGGCTTAGTGGGGAGCATCCATATTTTCACCTGTTATCTCAACAGGAGTGAGTGAGGCTCAAAACCTGTAACTTCAGTGTCTGAAGTCCTTGCTCCTGAGCAGAGTCTGCATATAAAGCTGCTCTTTCACCCCGAGACAAAACACTGGACAATTCCTCAGTTTGCAGGAGGCTGCAAAAACTGTCTCAATTTTATTTGTACTGTCACAGCCCAAAGGTTTCTTGGAAGCCGGATTCCCATCTCAAACGCTGCACAGCAATGAGCAGAGAAACCAAAAGCCAGTCCCGAGCACCCATCCCAGCTGCAGCACCGCCACTAAAGCTATTTATCCCCGCACAGGTTTTGGGGTTTTTTCACACGTTCTTTGCCTTCTGTTTTTGCTGGAGCCTCCGACCCTATTGAGAGGCAAATTTTAGCCATCTGGCAAAGCAGGCTGTGAGGGGGGGAGCGGTGGGGGGAAGGAGAGAAAACACAATGTGCATGGGCACGCACACACACACACAACTCGGGAGATTAGGGAAGACAAAAACTTCGCTAGATACCGCGGCTGTAGCCGGAGCGCACAGGCGGCCCCGCGGCGGGAGGGGAGGGAGCGGCGACGGCGGCAGCGGGGACGGGGACGGCGATGAGGCCGACTTCAATGCAAGCACAGGTCTGCCCGCTGCCTGTGGGGATGTGGGGAGCGGTTGCAGGCAGGGGAAGGCGTGACCTGCATGGAAAATGCCAGACAGCTCCAGACGCACACACACATCGGCGCACACACGCTCACAAATCTCCGGCCGGAGATAAGGCGGGCGGCGGAGCTTTTGGGAGGAAAAACCAACCCGCAATCATCCTCCACTCCGAGCCCACTGGCAAACCCTTCCGGCAGCAAAATGAGGTGAGTAGCGCCGCGACGGGCTGACCCCGGTGTCCCTCATGCCGTGGTGTCGGTACACGGCCGGGCAGGGAGCCACCCCGCTGGGGAAGGTTTCCCTCTGATGAGCATGGCTTTGGTTTCTCCATCTGCGAGCGAACAGACGAGGCGTTTCTTATGCCTTGGCTTCGTGCTGCAGCCCAGTTTGCGTGCCGGCATCCCAACAAGCCGATAGGAGCCGATGGGAGCCGATGGGAGCCGATGGGAGCTGGTAGGAGCCGAGGGTGACGAGCGCATCGCCCCGGTGTACCACTCTGCCGTGGCCCATGGGCGAAAGGTGCAAGGGAGACTGGACGTAATGCACAGGCTTCACGTTTCTGGGCACGCTACGGCCATTTATCACTTTTATGTGAGGTCAAGACATTTCCTGGCATGGGAAAGAAGTTTGATCTTGCTTTGTCTCCCGCGTTTAAAGGGAAAGCGGAGTTGCACCGGCAAATGGCCCCGTTCAAGTGGAGGAGGTGATGTCCATTTACATCAACTGAGCATCCAGCCCCCTTGCATGTACTCTGACCAGAGGAGAAACAGATTTTCCCTTCACACATTTTTGTGGTTTCGGACAAGCTGTCAGAAAAAGGCATGTTCAACCTCACTGTGCTTGAAGGAAAAATCAATCCAAATGTCTTAGCTCCCATTAACTTTGCTTTGTAACCAAGAGCTGGGAAAAGTGATGGCACTACACAAATGAGCCCCACAAATCTACTGCCCTGGTTTTGAAAGAACACAGACAGTTAAAAAATAATCCACTTACATAGCTTCCATTTCCTTGCTAGCATACCTAAATCAAGCCCTGATTTTGAAACCGGGTGTACGTGTACATGTGAGTAGTTCCAGCGCCTGTAATACACACCTACAAGCCTTTGCCAGACCTTAGTACCTATTTTAGAAAGTGGAAATATTCATCGCTAATGGCTCTAATTTCCTGCATGTTTTTTTCCTTTATGCACTCCAACAAGTGTAAAGAGCTTGAGGTCTGCTCCTCTTTCTGGGTCCCATGCAATGGCACAGGCTTTTGTCCTTACATCCCCAGTACAGGCGTTTTTCTCCCCTTGCACAGAAAAATACTTGATTTATGTTCACTTTGATGCTCAAATGGAGCTTGAGGCTGATGCGAGGTCAGCTGGACTGCTGCTGGTTTACCTGTCCGTGGTAACTGGGACAAACTCTTTAGGCTGAGATTTTTTAAAAAGCTGAGTCTGATGACAAAAGGTCTCTCAGGAGCTCAGCCTCTGTGTGCTTATCTGTCTGGGGTGAATAATACCTTATGAATTGAAGAGAAAAAGAAAAAAGGAAAATAAGAAAGGAAAAGAAGAAAGGGGGGGTGGAAGAAAAAGAAAAGAAAAGAGAAAAGAAAAGAGAAGAAAAGAGAAGAAAAGAAAAGAGGAAATTAATAGTGTTGAGGGGGGGAAAGTACATTAAATAAGCAGTGTGTTCCCTCAAGAAAAGAAAAGAAAAGAAAAGAAAAGAAAAGAAAAGAAAAGAAAAGAAAAGAAAAGGAGAAAATAAAATAAAAGAATAATGGAAAAAAGAGAATAAAAAAAAAGGAGAAGATAAGTAAAAAGGAAAATAGTGGAGTGTAATGTGCTGGGTTACACTGCTGGAGCCTCAGTCTCTCCTTGCCCAGCTGCAAAGACGTGTGCTGTTTATTGAGAGTCAATTATCCAAATTTGGCAGGATGAGGCTAAGCAGTAATAATAATAATAATGATACTTAACAGTTACTGCCATGATACTTTCATTACACTGATTTTGAACGCGTCATTATTTTATTAAGCATCCTTATGTTTATTCTTCCATTAAATGAAGATTTGCCCATCAGAGCACCATTAGTTAAAGGATGCGTTGCCATTGACGGCTGCTCCCAAAAGGAAGAGAAACCCCGAGCTCCTGACAGTGCTTGGAGCTGGCTGGGAGCTGTGGATGTGCCTCTGCATCCTGTGTGACACCCTTGTCACCTCTGTGTAGCTCCCACCCTCACCACCACCTCCCCAGGGCTCATCGGGGGCTTTGCTCATGGTGACATGGTCCTGCACCTCCTCTTCCAGCTGTTTCAACTGTGTGACCATTTACAACCCACTAGGGAAAATAGACCAAGCCCTTGACAGGTTTTGGCATTGCCAGAGTTTCCTTTCATCTCCCCGTGTGTGTTTTCCAGGTACCCCTTGACCTGGTCCTTTTGGGCCTTGCTGCTCTGCAGGGTGGATGCCATCGAGCTCACAGACATGTTTGGGGAGATCCAGTCTCCCAACTTCCCCGATTCCTATCCCAGCGACTCAGAGGTGACATGGAACATCTCCGTGCCTGATGGATTCAAAATCAAGCTGTACTTCATGCATTTTGACTTGGAGTCATCCTACCTCTGCGAATACGACTACGTGAAGGTGAGCTGTGCTATCACGGGGGAGATGGTGGGGTAGCTGTTTGGGCAGCTGAGAGCGGGTAGTGCTGGAAAAGTTGAGCACATGCTGGTTTATCCCATTTATTAGGCCCAGGAGTTGCCATTCCAATGGACAACAGGGAAAGCTAACAACATCCATTGGACTAGCCAGTGAGTGGGACACCAGATTCAGAGCTGACCCACAGAGGACCAGATTTCTGCAGGCATTTGGGCACCTAATTCTCATTGAACCCAATGGGATTTACACACCCATGGACTGATGAAACGCCTGTGGCTAAAACCCCCATCTGTGCCACTCTGATGCCAACCACATGCAAGAAGGACCCCTGAGTTGGGCACCCATTGCCAGACCATGGCCAGAGGTGCACCTTGCAACCAGGCCATGGCTTGCAGGCTCTCGGGACACCCTGTCCAGCCCCCAGGGAATCAAAATGGTTGGACTTAAATGTCTTTTCCAACCAAAACCATTCTAAAATGGAAAGATTAGACCTGAGCTCCAGGCTGAGAGTTGAGGTCTGCGGGCCCAAAGGCTTCCTTGGGCCCAATGCAGACCCATTTCACAGCTAAGATACAAATTTCAAGGGTGCTGCTGGCAAATGCCTGCAGCACTAACAAGCCATGGATGTTTCAGGGTAGCTGTCAAAAAAATGCAGGAGATCTCAGTTTGCTTCATTGCTGGGCAAGAACCCATCAGAAACTGTGGTGCCACAAAGCATCGTTGCCTTTTGCACCACAGGTCTCTCCAGGCAGGGCTCTTTTGCACCCAGGACAAACTGGGTTCTTCCTATCTTTGAATCCAGACATTTTTTGTGCTTTCTAGCAGACCAGCAGTCGCAAGCAGGTGCTTTCTATGCTGAGTATGCCTTGCCCCATTGCCTGGCACAGAGGCAGGTGGAGGTTGCACCCAGGTCTGGAACCGCAAAGCTTAGCTCTGCTGCTAGTTACCACTGATTGAAATTATTGTTTTATTCTTGCCCTAAGAAAACAAAGCAAACGTCTGTGGTTTTTTTCCTCTAGGGCCTGTTGTTCACTGCTTTAATTTCCCCTTTGTGCTGGCACTCATTCTGCTACTAACAGCTCTCATTGAGGTTTGATTAGTTCTTTCTGCTTCTCCTGGATCTTCTCCAAGCACAAGGGCCAGGGACATATATAGAGATATATTGCTTTAAAAACTCAATAAGCTCAAGGAGCAGATTTCTTGGAAACTTTCCTCATTCCAAGCTTTACCCCTCCTCCCACCCTTCACCCCCTGCTCATTTTCCTTTTTCATAAGGCTCCCTGTTATTTGGCCATGGTGCCAACTTGGCATCGCAGCTCTCTCTGCCGCTGGATTTCCATAAGAAGGCGGTATTTTTCACAGGGATTTAGATCTCAGCTGTATAAATTTGCTCGGGGCTGTAACTCAGCTTGCAGAGCCGCCACCACAGAATTACATTTGAAAAGTGCTGAAAACGGATGGATTACGGGCGATCCATAGGTTACTCCGCTGAGTAAGGGTGCAATCTTTATGCTGCTAAATCACCGGCTTAGAAAAACTTCAGGAGAGCAGCGAATGACTCCATGGCCATTTTTCTTCCTGGGTCTGTGTGTCCAACATCTGTCTGCATCATCTCAAGATGTTAAAACAGCATCAGTCCACTCTTTGACAGAGGCCAACAGTGCATGGCTATAGAATATAATTACAGACCCAACACCTATAGGTGATTCTCTGTAATATGCTGCCAGTCCCACTGACCATGCTCAGAAAGCCACAGGTGATATCTCTGTGTTTGATGGTGCTCAATGTATTCCCCCTCCATCAAACTTGCTTTTGGTCACATAGTGTAGGAAATCATCTTGAGTGGCAAGCTCAGGGCAAGCCGAGCTGTAAACCCATGCAGATCTCTCGCCTTCGGGGTGGTCTTCAGAAAGGAACAGTTTCCAGAGCTCTGAAACAATGGCTAATTAAAACAATAGCTGTTTATTTATATGTATGCACACATATATATGCGTACGTATGTGTATATATATACAAAAGGAGCATGGCTCCCCAAGAAATGTTCGCAGGCCGGGAGGATTGTGCGAAGAGAGATGGCAGAGAGGGGGAGTCGTACCTCAGTGAGGAAGTGAACCAGGAGGAATGGGTTAGCAGCCCTCCCCTAAAATACCCACCCAGAACTGGCTGCCACTGGGAATTCAGGTGCACCTTTGCACACGAAAGGACCCTTAATGTATATTGGGGAGAGGATGTATGGGTAATGAAGTGGTAATGGTCGGGAGAGGATCTCCAGACCTTGATGGAGATTTCTGCTCCTGACTGGGGCTGTCCCATCCTTGCCTCATTTCCAAGAGCCAGCAGGATCAGTCATTTTGCAAAAACCCCATTAATCTGGGTGTTGCCTTCTTAAGTGCACTCTTAACTGCAAGGCAGCTCAGCAGGGGCCGTCTCATGCCCTTCCCTGCCTCTGACCATCTTGTCCCAATGTCACGTTCCCAGTGTCTTCAGCCCGGCACTGCGATTTCTCTGCCTAATGAGCCATTTATATATATTACAAGTGGTATGCTTGGCCTTCGTCAGTCCAATTAGTGCATTCCTGGAGGCAGGGGGGTGGCGGCTGCGTTTCCATGTTGTCTGCTGCCTGCTCCTCTCCAGCAGCAGACACTGAACCACCACCAGGCCAAATTCCTTTTGGTGTTTGGGGCATTTGGTTAACCCACCCCACGCAGGAAGCATCTCGGGAGCATCGCTGCTCCTGCATCTCTACCAATATTTCTTTGGGGCAAGGTTTCTTTGCTGCCAAGATAGAGCATCCCAGCTCCTGCCCCATAGGGGGAAATCAATACAAGGCTGAGGGGCAGCCACAGAGCTTGGGCCACCCCTTCTCTTAGCCAGAAATGCAGGGGGACAGAGCCACGGCCAAAGGGGGACCCCGTCTGCCTCCATCCAGAGGGGCAGAAATCTTAACAAGGCAATGAGGAGGCAAACGGAAGCAGTGAAGATGGAGGGAGGCAATGGCAAGGGTAAATTGAAGCCTCAAGAGTGTCGCTATATTTTATTTTTCAAAGGAGGATTCTTTCAGCGTATTTTTATAGGGAATTTCTCCGCGGCAATTGATATTTCCCTCAGGGACACATCTTCTCTAGTGAAAACGTCGACATCGTGACCCGAGAGGGAGAAACTCCAAACAAACAACCAGGATTTAATTACCAGCCTGCTCGCTGGATGTAAATGATCTATGAAAAAGTATACAGTCCTCAGCAGAAGCAGCAAATATTAACCAGGGATGATGACCTCTCTGTTTAGTTTACTGCTGGAGAGCTGTCTCTGCTCCCTGTGGCTGGGGGCATGGGACCCATCACAGATAAGGGGCCGTGGATACCTTCGGTGAGGAGAGCATAGCTTTCTGGGGCCTCATCCTGCTGCTCTGGGACTGTATCCAGGGATGCTGGGGGCAGCAGTGGGGCTGGCCCCATGGCAGGAGCATCCTCAGGCCAAGACATGAGGCACCAGGGAGGTTTTCCTGGGATTTGGGGATGTTGTGGGTCGCACATCAGCTGGGGCTGGAGGGGAGGGATGGGAGCTTACACAGTGGCTCCGGTGTCACGGCAGAGGTAACAGCCACCAGCCCCCAACCAGGCCTGCCTGGAAATTGCTCCTTCCCACAGCTTTTCCTTAAGAAAAAGCAGTTTCTGCAGACAAGATTGTGTGTTGGGGCCGAAATGCCATCTTCCTTCATGTGATGGCACTCCTATTTTTCAGTTTGAAACATTATTTCATTTCAAAACAATCTTTATTTCAGCTTTAAAAGAGATTCTAAAGCACCACAATGTATTTCAAAGGGATTGAAACCAGATGGATCCCAAATTACTTGTTTTCCTTTTTTTTTTCAGAATGCTGTTTCACCGAAAAAAAAATTTCAATTGGTTTTTTTTTGTCCCAATGCGGGGTACGTGTTTCTTCTCCAAATTCACAAAAATTGTCATCAGAAAGTCTCTCTCTTTTCTGGCCAGCTCCAGCTTGTATGAGAGCATGGAAAATATCTGGAGGCAATGTCAAGGCCTGCTGAGTTGCCATTTCCACATTGGCTTTCCCTGGTGTGAGCGAGTTTCCGCCTGCTTGTTCAGCCCTGGGAAATTTCCCTTTCAGTCCCAGCCCCTTCCTCGCCAGCACATCCCGAGGGTCTCCAAGAGAGGGGCATGCAGCCAGAGGAGGGTCTTACCCCACCGAAGCTATGGGAATGTCATTGCAACCTCTTTGGGACCCCATGGGTCCCTGAGCTGGTGGCTTTTTTTTCCCCAGACATGGGCTGGGGGGCTGCACGGTTCATCTCGGCCTCAATAGCTTGGCATGAGCAGCAACAGGCTGGCATGGTGGTGTTCATCACATTCCTCAGCAGAGAAGTTTATTCATATTCAAATCTCCTGGGGGAAAAGCAGGCAGGGTGCTGGGAATGAGCTGGGAGAGGCTGTGGAGGAGACAGAAACTGGGGGTGGGAGAAGGAGATGGGGTCAATGCTGAAACAATCCTGGGGAAAATGACAAGGAAAAAAAGGAAGGGAAGGGGTTTCCAGGGAAAAACAGAGGGTTTTCCGCAAGGATTAGAGTGCTTCAAGGCATGGGCATGGCTGTGCTTTAAAGGGATGTGCGTGGAGGTAGTGAGCAGGCTGAAATGATGGCAGGGCACGCTGGCCCTTTGGTCCCCTTCTGGAGCCCTCTGGGCCACGACACATTGCTCTGAGTCCAAACAGCACCTGGCACTGCAGGTCTGGGCCTGGCAGGGACCCTGGGTGGCAGGGACAGGACTGAGCTTGTCCGAGACAGCCCAGGGGACAGAAACAGCATTTGAATTACATCTGCTGCTTTGAGCCGATGCAAACCAAATGGGCAGGGGCTCCTCTGGGGTCCCAGGGCCCTCCCGGCAGCACAGTCCTCACACAGATGCTGCAGCCCAGATCAGTTTTTGGGCTGAGGGAGGATGCGAGGGAGAGGATCTCAGGTGCAACAGTGGAAATGACACGGCCCAGGGCTGATTTTCACACCCTTTCTTCTGTGCCACCTGCCCACGTCCTCACTACACCTCCCAGACAGGCTCCTTCCTTGCATCCTCTCCTCACATCCCCCAGCTCTGCCCTGCATCCCAGTATCTGCTCTCAGCATCTGTGACCACAGGCAGTAGCAGGCAGACCCAAGTCCCTGTGTTCATTTTGCAGAAACCCTGTAATTGCTTCACTGCATTAACAGCATGTCTGAGAGCTGGAGTGGTGGGAGTCAGATCTGCCATGCTCTGAGGGTCACACTCGGCTGCAGAAGTCACGCTGGATGCAGTGAGAATGGCTGGAAATTGCTTTTTTCAAAGATGCCTTGGGAAGGACCAAGGCAACACAGGGTCAAGGCCTACACAGAGAAAACTCGGAGGTGACCAACACTGGGGAGCACCGCAGGGACATGTCAAACTCCTGTGCTTTCCAAGCGCTCAGCGGGCTCAAGTCCCAAGCCCTGTGACTTCTCACCCGTTCTTTCTGCTCACAGATCGAAGCTGAGGAGCAGGAGCTGGCAACCTTCTGCGGCCGGGAAACGACAGACACAGAGCAGGCTCCTGGCCAGCAAGTGATCCTGTCCCCAGGGCCGTACATGGGGCTCACGTTCAGGTCTGACTTCTCCAACGAGGAACGCTTCACTGGCTTTGATGCTCATTACACCGCCGTGGGTAAGCAGCCTGCAGGACCAGCTTGCTAGGGGAGCAGCACAAATTTGGTAGAATCACATCCTAGGCCAGCCTTGTGGATCCTAGAAAGAGGCCTTGGTCCATATGGGACTCTCTGAATGCTCACATGACCCACCATGTGGGACAACTAATTTCTCAGTGCTACGCCAAATGTCCCCATGAGCAGCGATGAGTTGGGGGCTGCAGGGTGACCTCCCTTCCTTGTTAACCTCCATCCTAGATGTAGACGAGTGCCTGGAGAAGAGCGACGAGGAGCTGGCGTGTGACCACTACTGCCACAACTACATTGGCGGGTACTATTGCTCCTGCAGGTTCGGCTACATCCTCCACTCTGACAACAGAACCTGCAAAGGTATCACCCAGGACATGGGGACAGTCACATAGAGGGTTCCCTGAGCGGGCAACAGACCTACCGAAACACAGGCAAAACTGCCCTCTCTTGCTGCCAGGAGGGACAAGGTGCCTCTTCCCCTACAAACCAATAGCTTGGGACTGGAGAGCACCCAAGGTGTGCAATCCTCTTGTGTGGGAAGGAGATGTGGTTTCTCCTATGGGCTATGCTCCTCAGCGAAGCCTTGTATACCCCCTCAAGTCAGGGAAATGAAAAGGTTTAGTCTCTGCTCTGAATCTGCATCATGTAGATTGGCTGGGATTAGCTTTCAGCCCAGGACCTTCCATGCCACAGGCATATTTGGAGGTTGGCCGGGTGAGGTTCTTCTTGCATGAACCCATGTGGGGGTCCATGGACACACCTGGCAGGCCCCACTCCACAGGGAGGGCTCCTGAGGGTGGTCAGGGCTGGGATGTGGCTGGCAGGGCCCTGAGCGAGCCATGGCTGTGTTTCAGTGGAGTGCAGCGACAACCTCTACACCCAGCGGAGCGGGGTGGTCGCCAGTGCAGACTTCCCCCTCCCCTACCCCAAGAGCTCAGACTGCCTGTACCGCATTGAGCTGGAGGAGGGTTTCTTCATCACCCTGAGCTTCGAGGACAGCTTTGATGTGGAAGACCACCCTGAGGTGACCTGTCCGTATGACTACATCAAGGTGAGCTGGGCTCTGCACGCTCCTCCTGTCCTGCTCTCCTGTTGTTTCTCTGGTGATGAGACCAAAATTGCCCTGGTCTAAACAGGGATGGTGAAGCCAGCAGGAGCCCTGTGCTCAATTGAGCCCATGTCTCTTACCACATCTGATTTTGTCCTTCTCAGCCTATGCTGACCCTCTTTCAGTTCACATCCCCCCAGCACATGGTCTTCAAGCCCCACTGACCCTACTGCAGCCCCATCCATCAGGATGAAGAGATTCTTGGGGATCAAAGATTGCCCCCAAGCCACCCACTCTTCTTTCCCTTGACAGATTAAAGCTGGCCATAAGGAGTTTGGCCCTTTCTGTGGAGAGAAGTCCCCAGGACGCATTGAAACCCAAACCAACAGTGTGCAGATCCTCTTCCACAGTGACAACTCGGGAGAGAATAGGGGCTGGAAGCTGTCGTACACAGCAATTGGTAACTCCTGCTGGGCTTGGGCAATGGGAAGGGCTTGATAAACCCTGCAGATGGAGACCATGAGTTTGGTGGTTCATGATCCTGTCTTCAGAAAGTATCTGTTCCAGAAGTCACAAGAAAAGAGAAATTAAAATTAAGCCCTCCCTTTGCAGGGAACTTTTTTTTTCTCCTAAGCTAGATGGGCCCTGAAACAAGACCACATTGCAAAGTAGAACAGTTTTGGGTGGGATAATTGCACAAGCCACTGTTTTTAGCTCCCAGCCTTGTAGTATCCAAAGCCAGGGACAGCCTGGGACTGGGCAAAAGACCTGGAGCCTCCACTTCTTCTAGGAGAAGAGTCTGGCTGAGGCATGTTAGTGTACTTTAGCAGGAATAGCAGGGCAGGGATGCTCAGACCCTGCTACTGAGGCCGGGTGACAGGGCTCCATTTTCTCCATTCATTCAGTTTCGTTTGCTTCATTTGCTTTTAATTCCAAGGAAACCCATGCCCACTGCTGCAGCCACCCATCAATGGGAAAATCGAGCCTTCCCAAGCCAAGTACACCTTCAAAGACCAGGTTGTCATCAGCTGCAACACTGGATACAAAGTCCTGAAGGTATGGGGTGATGGTATGACACTGAGCACCTGGATAGGAAAGGGGGGATCCTTCCCTCCAAAGTCATTGCATCTCTGTTTGAGAGAGCGAATGTAACCCACACACCATCCTTAACCCCTTCTCAGGGACAAGGACAAAGCCTCCTCTAAAAGCCACCAACATTCATTCTCAAAGATGCAGAGGAGGAGAGGAGATGGCACCTTCCCAAGTCATCCTCTCATCATCCCTCCAGAGCCAGCCAGCTCATGGGATGCCAGACTTGGCACCTCTGACAGAGAAAAAGTCAGCAAAAACCCCCAGGAGCTGCCAGGCAGCCCCACAGAGACCAAACCCCACAGATCAGGCAGTCCACTGGGACTTTGGGACAGCTTTGGCAAGTCAGGAGGGCCAGAATTTTGGCAGCCCCTGTCTGGGAAGCAGCTGAGAGCCATGGGGAGCACGGGTGACTCATGGGGTGGCTGTCTTCCCTCCAAACCAGTAGCTTGCTTGGACTTCTGACATGGAGCTGGGTATTTCTCTGATCTCAGACTCATCCTTCATGCAGAGCTGCCTCCTTACCCATCCCAGCACCTAGAACAGGAATAAACATCTCCAGCTCTTTTGCATTCAGCATGCCACTGAGTTGCTGACAACAAGACAATTCTTCAAGCTTTTCATTATTATTTTATTGCATTTTTTTAGCTAGAAAAGTCCTCTTCCAGGGGTTATATCTTGACTAAATCACAAAGAGATTGACTTTCTATGAAGAGATTAATTTCCTTGCTTTGTCCTTGATGGTGTCTTTTTGCTGGCACAGGATGACCTGGAAAGCGACTCCTTCCAGATCGAGTGTCTAAAGGATGGGACCTGGAGTAATAAGATTCCTATCTGCAAAAGTAAGGACACCCTTCCTCACCCTGCCAATGTCCTTTTC
>NW_010204071.1:14646-30869 GCF_000695765.1 Mesitornis unicolor
TGCTCAAGGGAGCTGCCCTGCCAGAATGGAGTTCCTTACTCAGAGGCATAAACCCAGCCAGAGAGGCTATGTAACTAACTCTGCAAAGCTCTTTTGGCTCGCTCTTGGATAACATAGTGGGGCTCACTCCAAATGCCACAAGCAGGAGGTTGGTGCTTTTATTTAGATTACTCATGTAACTTGATTTGTGAGCCACTTTTCTGTCTTCCTGTCAAAGAAAGAGCAATCTTGGCTGAAGAGCTGGCTCTGCTGGATAAATCTGGGACAATTTAGGATAATCTGGTTCCTGGTCAAAATTTCTTTCCTAATCAGCATTAGGGAGGTCTCAGGTACTAGCCTAAACTGGGCACTGCTCAGCTATGTGAAAGGGGAGAGAAAAGTAGCCCAAATATTTAAAAACCTCAGAACAGGTGAAAAGGGGAGAAGAAAGGAGATGGGTGATGATTTGCATCATCTCTTCTTTCATCATTCCTAGCTCCTGGTTTCAGCTCAGGCTTGGGACATATGTCTGATAACAACTTTTCCCTTTCCCCAAAAAACACCCTGGGCCTCAAGGAAGCTCTCACTGCTGCTCAGTCTGCTGCAAGGCTGGCCCAGAGAGAAGAAAAGCAGCAAACGTGCTCAGAGAAGGTCCCAAAACCTTCCAGCAGAGGCAGGGCGAGATGCTCTCAAGGGCTGTTGGGATCCAGGCTCTCCCCATCTGGGCAGATCCTTTTGCTTTTAATGATACTGTGGATCTCACCTTAGAAGGGTATTTCTGAAATTTTAATTCATGTTTTCTCACTCAAAATGGAAAACAGGAGGCTCTCAGTCCTGTTAAATAAGTTCATGTCTGAAAGGGCTCCTTAGAAAGTATGGGCTTAGTGATGCCTCTGCCCCACCAAGGAGCTCCCCACTCCTGCTGCTTCCACTACCACAGTCTCCCATTGATTTTATCCAGCTTGAGCTGAGATCAGATAAAAACTGATTTCGCCTAATAAAAAAAAATCTAGGTAAATATTTTTAAGGCCAAAACATATTATTTTTTGGAGAAAATCGAAATTATTACCTGCATTATTCCAGCCAGGCTGGAACTGGTCCCTTCTTGTGTGGTATGACTCACTACACTAAATTTCTAAGACTTTTTTTTGAAAGCTAAGAAGCCCCTAAATGAGCAATTCAGGCCTCCAAACTGCAATGCCTCCCACCTCCCCGGGATGTCTCGGAGAGACAGGGCATGAGCAAAAATGGTTTTAGAAAGCAAAGCCAAAACCAGAAAAACTTCTCAGCCAAGGTGGATAAAATCCAGCTCCATGGCCTGGTGAGGTTAAACACAACCCCATGACAGCTTCTCCCAGCCACTGTCCCCAGGTCGCCCTGGCCAAGCAGGGTGAGTGGTATCCGGCAGGGCCATGGCTCTGCTGGCATCCACAGCACCCCAGCACGGTTGACCGGGCACTCATTAATGATTTCTGGTGTTTTGGGGGCTGGGTTTCCTGCATGCCTCTCTCTGCTCATCTACTAATTGGGCTTTCTCTCTCTTTCTCTGCTCTCCTCCTTCCCCTTTGCTTTCGGTGCAGCTGCAGATAGAGTCAACAACCAGACAGAGGGAAGAGCCGGCTCGGAGCAAGTGGCTGCATGAGGCTGGCACCGGTGGTGCCGGCCATGCCGCCCCGACGGGCAGCCTGTCTCGATGCCCCTCTCTGATCTGTCCGGTATCCAGGGCAGGTCCCCTTTGCCCCTGGCCCAGCTGCCAAATCCACCTCTGTGGCTTGTCTAACTGGCATGGCACTCCTAACCCCTCTGCGCCTGGTGCTTTCTTAACTCCGTCTCAAGAAGGGGAAAGGAAATTTGGAGCCGAGCCCCCTTTCCCACTGCCATGCCACCTTATGGGAAGGGGGCCTGGCCAACCCCAGCACCAGCACATCCTTCACATCCCTCCCTCTCCACTCGGATGCCTCGGGCCTGGCTCAGCTCCCCCTCAAAGGTGGTGGTTACACAAGGAGTACGGCATGGCCACCTGGTTGTTTGTTTGTTTGTTTGTTTGTTTGGATTCGGCTTCCCGCTGCCCTTTCTCCCTGGGCCCAGCATCGCAAATAAGAAACACTCCTTCCTCTCCTCTCTCCGAGCGTCCCGGCGCCTTTCAGGACACTGGTGGGGCAACACCTCCATCCAAGAGCTTCTTCACCAAGCAGCAGGCCTGCCCTAGGCCTGTGGGACACACTGGGTGGGTACAGGCTGTGCGGGCCAGTGGGTGCTGCCCTGCAGCCATCAACAACCCCAGGGCAGCTGTGCAAACCAGGCTGGTCCCCCAACACCTTTTCCCTCCTTCCTGCAACCTCCAATGTCCCCCAGCACCCTATAAAGGACCCACAGTTGCTGACACTACGGCATGGGAGCAGTGGGGGGAAGAGAGCAGGGAAGCTCAGGACAGATCGGGACCCCTCGATCTGGTGAGAGGTGTCTATGTACCCTCCTCTGTCCCTCCACAAGACACGGGTACCCAAAGCCTCCACCCAACCCATTCCATCACCTGCTGTCTCTACAGGGCTGGAGAGGACCCTAGCGAATGGTGAGCTGCTGTGTTTTGTCATAAACCAGGCTTTTTTCACCCAAGCAATTAGGCAGCCCTGAGCATCGCTACATGTTCCTGGTGCCAGCTACTGCTTGTAGTAAATTCCCTCCTTGTTCTCCTGGATCACTGCATCAGGAATCAGGGCTCCTGTCCTCACTTCCATCCTATCCTGGAGCACATGGAGATCCACAGAGCTCACATCATCTCTCATCCACAAGACCTGCTTTCTGCAAAGTCACCCATCCCCTGCTCAACCCTCTCATCTCAAATGTCAGCTCCATGGCACTGTGCGTGTCCCAGACAGGATCAGACCCCAGTTCTTCCCTGGGAGAGGTCATCTGGGATGGGGCAAGGAAAGGCTTCACAGCATCATCCAAATGTGCTGTGAACTGCCTACACAACAAGGAGATGCAGATCCCACGAGGGGACTCCTGGCTTTGGTGGATAAACCTGGGGTCCTTCCTGGGATGGGTGGTGCAAGGCCAATCCAGAGGACATGCTGGGGAGGAGAGGCTGGATAGGGCACTGTGAAGGATCTGGGGGAGAAAAGGGACCATGGACAGGCCATGGGGAAGGGCAACAGCACACTGGAAATCCTTCTTCCTCCACCAGACCCTGAGCCCACACCAAGAATGGGTGAAGCAGAGCTAAACCATGTCCTGGGGGATGGAGCAGGTGGGGTGTCAGACACGTCTGCAGGCCTTACCCCTGCCTGCAGACCAGCCACGCCTTCATCTCCTGCAGGACAGCCAGGCCCTAGGGTTGCTCAGCCTAGGCTGTAAATGCTTATCATCAGTTTGGTGAGCAAAACCCAGAGCAGGAGGGTTGGGAACATGCTCTCAGCAGAGCCTTGTGCATAGAGGAGCTTCTCCAGTGCATGGGGTAGGTTAGTGACCTGCCTGCTTTTTCCTGCCCCCTTGTAAGGAATGCAAAGACACACTCCAGGAGTATCTCCCAGTGGCTCTCAGCTGGCAGTGCAGGTTTCTTCCCCTCTCAAAGGTAAAGCAGAGAGATCTTGCACTAACGAAGTGCTCAGAAGGGGCTCTCAGCAGCATGAAGGTCTCCACCAGCATGAGTGGTAATGACTGAGCTGTGTCATTGATGTTCAGCAGTGCCGGACACGCACCCTGTCTTTGCAGGGTGACCATGGCAGGGTTTCAGAGCTCAACCCCCACTTCTGTGTTGGCTTTCAGTTGCTGACTGCAAAGCGCCACCGGAGCTGCAGCACGGCTTTGTCACCTTCTCCTCCAGGAACAACCTCACCACCTACCGAGCAGCCATCCAGTACCACTGTCAGCGCCCCTACTACCACATGGCCCCCAACAGCACCGGTGAGCGGTGGGGTCGAGCCACATCCCCATGGCATAATGTGGGTGTTTGCAAGTGGGGGGAGCTTGGGATGGCAGCTCTGGGATGCTCTGCAGGCTGTGGATGTAGCCTGCACACATCCATGCACTGCATCTGCACTGCCTGAACTGTCAGACTGGCCGCGTTCTGCTCTACAAGGAGGTGGGGATGGATTTAGCACTGCCTGGTGCTTTGTCCCTGTGATTCACAGTCTCGGCAGAGCAGCATGGCTGCTCTCCTTTGCTCTGCCTTCTCACTCTGCCATCTGCTCCCTGCAGCACATGAGATTTTCTGTGTCTCTGTGAAAGAAGCTGCTGCAGAAGACAGCACCAGGCTCAGTATCCCCAGAAAGGGCTTTACAAGACTCCCCATCTCAGCACCTAAATGTCCAGAGCAGCCAAAGCTCAACAGATCTCAGTGGGATCATAGCAGACTGTGTTTCCATCTTATCCCCCTGGGCCACAGTCACAGAGACATCACAAGGTGCTTTGCTGAGCACCACAGGTCTCTGCACCCTTTGGACCGAGCAGAAGGGGTGTGCACACACACCCCAGCCCTCCTTCCTCCTCAGCAAGCAACGCCAAAATGATTTCCTCACATTCCTGCCTCCCTGCTCATATCCCCCCCACACACCCACTGGCCTCATGCATCTCGTCCCAGTATCCAGAGTGCATCAGTGGAATAGGCACTGGCAGCATTAGTGGGGTGGCTGAGGGTGCAGCACAGCCCTCTAGAAGGCAATGAAACTGAGGATGGTGGCACATTCCCCGCTGGGGACAGGGCTGCCAGGGCCCTGAAGGGGATGGAGCACAGCATGAAAGGGAGGTCAGCTCCTGCTTTGGAAAAGGATTCAAAGAGTCCTGACAGCTGGGCAATATCTCGCCGCAAGAGTCACCTCCTCATGCCAAGGCCACAGTCCAGCTCATGCTTTGCTCTCTTCCAGCCACCTACACGTGCGACGCATCGGGGGTGTGGAGGAGTGAGGAGCTGGGGACCAAGCTGCCGTCATGCCGACCAGGTACGTGTGCTGGGGCAACCAGTGCCTGTGGCAAGGGGTGTGCAGCAGGGACATGCATAGAGTGAGATATGACGCCACACCAGACCTGACCTGCTGCTTCCTGGTGACAGTGACTTATATCTGGGATATACATATCCAACTGCTGCAATGTATGAGCAGGAGGCTGATGGGGACAGAAGTCTCCTGTCATCCTGGCTGGCCCAGACAGAGTGCAGAGGTGGCACTGGACAGCCCCCATTAGAAGTGTGTCCACATGCAGGAGCAAAAATCCAGCTGATTCACAAGGAAGGAAAAGTCCCAAGCCTTTGAGCAGTGGCAGAAATGTTTGCAGCCAGCACGTTTTCAGGACAGGTGTACCCACTCAGGATTCAACAGAAGTCTCTGGGATGTTGGCTGGCCATAGCCAAGCATGGGGCCAGGTCTGGTTGCCAGGCATGGGGGGCTGGAGGCAGCCCCAAGTGTGGGTTGTGGTAGGATGTGCAGGGAGATGTGCAAGGATCCAGCTGCTGTGCAGCAGCCACAGATCCAGCCACCCTAGGGTTCAAGAGCTGGCTCAGCCCCATGGCAGGTCTTGCAGGGCATCTGTTCTCTGGCCATGACCAGAGGAGGGACCCCCTGAAATTTTCCGCAGCCCGCAGAGCTCCTAGGCGAGGGCTCTGGCTGCTCTTGTTGTGGCAGCTGCTCCGTGCATCTCTCCCTGATGTTTCAGCCTGAACTAATTTGAGACGGGAGCATGTGGGGACATCTTTTGGGGCCATAGCTGCTTTCGTGGGCCATTTCCAGACCTCCTGATTAGTGACAGAAGTCAGAGAGCCTTCAGGAAAATGGAAAAACCCAGAGACAGGGTGACGCTCTCCTGAGATCGGGATCTGCAGGCAGCAGCTGGCCAGCTGCTCTTCAGATCTTCCCCCGTGTCTCACGCCAAGTCCCCATCAGTAGAAACTCCTCTTCTAGGCCACTCCATGCCTTCCTCTGCCATTAGTGGGAGCATTTGCAGCCTGGTCAGCATTTTTGATATGTAATTTAAGAGAATAAATATTTGGCTGGATGCGCTTCCTCTCAAACCATCTCCCTGGGACAGCCGTCAGCTTTGGTGCAGAAGCCCAGCTGGGTTGGGACACAGGAATTATTTGCCTGAGCATGTTTTCTATTCCTTGCAGCACTGTGAAAGTCAGGGGAGAAAAGCAGGCACAGAGACACTCCCCATGCTCCCTCCTTGATGGAGTTTCAGTTTTCAAAGCGGCAGACCCCAGCCCCAAAAAATCCACATTAACAGCTCCTGGTGCTCCTGCCCTGGTTGTGAGGCTGATTCTCAGTGCTGGTCCCATTGCCCCGGGGAGGGGGGTGGTCAGAGCATCTTTTTGTGCAGCTCTGAATTCTCCCCTCCCAGCACAGGGGGTGTGAGGGCAGAGTCCTGGCATTTTCCACAGAGGATGAGACCAGTACCTGTGATGTTGTGATTCAGGAGTCTTCCAGCTGTGGAAGAACAAGACCAAATAGGCTCCCACCACATCCCAGTGACATTGGAATCCCCGAGCATTGACCACTGCCTCCACAGTGCATGAACCAGTTCCACCACAACACCCTTTTCCCAAGGCTTAAGTTCCCCAAAGGAAGGAGTGTCCCTGTCCAACCCTCTCAGAGTCACCTTCAGCATGCTGAGTGCCTCCTCTTCCTCACACTAGGTCCCAGCACCTGGATAAAGCTCCTGGAGGTAAAGCAGGCAGCACATCAGGGCTCTTCAGACATTAATTCTGTTGAGCTGAGCAGAGGGATGCTGGTTTGGCTGCCAGAATTGTGATGAGGACTTGAGATGCGGGATTAAAGCCCATGATTCTAGGCAACATCCCACAGCTGAGCCGGCTCCAGCCAGAGCTCCTCCAGGAGGTCGAATGCCATGGCCATGAGACCAGGGAACTCGTGACAGATCTGGGAGCGAGGGGTGAGGCTGGGCTGATGTCAGGCTCAGTGTTCCCCTGGGTTTCTTGGCACACTGAGCAGGAGCCAGGCAAGCAGCTGGATGGCTTGGGAAGAGCTCACAGGGGATGGTGAGGCTGCAGGATTACTCATTTGGCCTTTCGGCTTCTGAAGTGGGGTGGATCCAGCCAAATCACTCCAGAAACCAAACTGCAAAGTGAGGAATAGTAAAGTGCAGGCTGACCCTCAAGCCATCTCCTTTTCCCACTTACCAGCTCAACTGTACAACAACCCTTTAGGTCACTGTTTTACTGCAATCCAGTCTTGGCAGAAATCATAGCATATGCCAGACATTTGACATAGCAGAAGGATCCTTCCACTTCCCCTTCCCTAAGGAATCTGGTAGAGTCGTGGTCCTCATCCAGACGACAGATCGCATAGGTGTAAGCTGAGACTGAGATCCAATCCTACTTGGAGTGCTTGAAGTCCCACCCTGGCTGACATATTTTGCTGGATCCGTGACTGACTTCAGTGTCAGGAGATCTGGTACAGCTTTGGGGTAGCATGGCCCTATAGTGTGCTATACACGATTCTGCCCATCCATATTCATGCCCAGTGGGCAACAGCCCACTCTAAATATGAACCTGTTATGTGCAGAGTAAATCCTGCAGTCTCTGTGAAGTGGAGATCCAGCACATACTCATGTCTGGGCCATCAGGCTTAAAGAAACATAGGGTACCTCCTACTTCACAGAAGGAACTGGGCAATCCATGCAGGCTTCAGACTGTCCTCTTTGTCCATGACCGTCTTCACAAGGGCTGAATAAAGTCATCCCACCATCTTCATGGAAGAGCAAAAGACTGCTCTTTACCCAGCAGGGCAAATCACTGCCGCCAGAAATGGTTCCACCAAGCAAGGAAGACACAAAAGGAGCTGGGGTTGCTTTTAGGAAGCAACACCCCTTCAGAAGGATATATGTGTTCCTATATTCAGGCATACCTCCAAAGATCTGCTAGCATAGGGGATGGGGTGTAATGTCCAGCCTGCTCCAAGCTCTGAAGCATACTTTGCTGGGAGAAAGTGAAGGTGGGAGGATGGGCTTTATCCATCAAAAAAAAGAAAAGAGTTCCCCTCTGTGGAAAAAAAAGACACGCGTGAGCATTTGATTTGAAAAGAACCAGACATGTGGCATAATCTAGGATGTCACTTTTCACTCTCCCTAGGGAAGTGCTGGAGTAACTGTCCTGTCCTTTTTGTCCCCAGTGTGTGGCCGGCCAGCTCGTCCTCTGCCTGGGATCATCAAGCGCATCATTGGTGGGCGAAACGCAGAGCCTGGCTTCTTCCCCTGGCAGGCCCTGATTGTGGTGGAGGACATGTCCCGGGTGCCCAATGACAAATGGTTTGGCAGCGGGGCCCTGCTCTCAGACTCCTGGGTGCTGACAGCTGCTCACGTGCTTCGCTCCCAGCGGCGAGACAAGACCGTCATCCCCGTCTCCAAGGAGCACGTCACCGTCTACCTGGCCCTCCATGATGTGAGGAACAAGATGGAGGCCATCAACCGGACAGTGGAGAGAATCATCCTCCACGAGGACTTTGACATCCAGAACTACAACCATGACATCGCTCTGGTCAAGCTGAAGGAGAAGGTGACCATGGGGAACTACGTCATGCCCATCTGCCTCCCCCAGTTTGAGCACGAGCTGGAGGGGCCTCACCCTAATATGCTGGGGCTGGTGGCTGGCTGGGGTATCTCCAACCCGAACATCACGGTGGATGAGATCATCAGCTCGGGCATGAGGACACTGTCCGACATCCTGCAGTACGTCAAACTACCGGTGGTGCTGCACGCAGAGTGCAAGACCAGCTACGAGTCGCGCTCGGGGAACTACAGCGTCACCGAGAACATGTTCTGCGCCGGCTACTACGAAGGTGGGAAGGACACTTGCCTGGGAGACAGTGGGGGAGCCTTTGTCATCCAGGACCCAGGAACCCGGCGGTGGGTGGCCCAAGGGCTGGTCTCTTGGGGTGGCCCGGAGGAGTGCGGCAGTAAGCAGGTGTACGGTGTGTACACCAAAGTCTCTAACTATGTGGACTGGGTGGAGAAGAAAATGGGCATCTCAGAGAGATGGACATTTCTGGACACGGAGCTGGAGAGATGAGTGACTAAGCAGCCTTCTACCGCAGCTCCTTTTCTTCTTCTTGTTTGTTGTTTAATGTGCTCCAGATTCTGGTCTTTCGCAAGCAGTAGCCATGATGCTAAATGCATGCCAGGCCTTTGCCAGCCCTCCACATCATTTTTTTCGCTTGGTCTCACGTCTCTTCACTTGTACTCTTAGGAAATACTTGCTAGGGAGCTGGAGTAAGGGAGCAAAGGGCAAGATCTCAGCCAGCATCCTCAGCTTGTGTTTTTCTGTGCAAGAAATAGTGAGAGACCCCTGGGGGCTTCCTACTATATTTATTTGCAAACAAACATTCTTGCCTGATGCCCTCAGGCAACGTTTTCCTGGCCCTGGTGATGTGAGGATGCATCCAGATCAGTCCTAAGCCTCAGCCATGGCTGGAAAGCTAATGGCTGCCAAGACAGCACCAATTCAAATGGACTTCCCTTACCCCACCACGTGGGATGGCTGCCCTACAGAGGCCACAAGAACAGGGAGTGGGGTTTGAACTCAATGTCACCCTCACCTCCAGCCATCAAAACTTCTCCAACCCTCCATCACCTTGAGCCCTCTCCAGTCCTCCTCCCAGACTAGCTCTTGGAATGGTTTCCAGCCACAGCAGACAGCCCAAGGAAAGTTTTCCAACACATGAGACTGTACCTAAGCAATACTTATTTTCAGCAGAACCATTTCACATAAAATGCCCTTCCTTGGGGTTTCACCTCTTCTTTATGGGCCTGGGTAGGCCTGCATGGCAGTGCATTCATTCTTGCAAGAACCTGATCCCTTTTAAATGCTTTTAAGGCCATTGATTTGGCTTATTTACAGGTTACTGATGGTGTTCAGTGCTTGTTTGTGGCTCTTCTGGCCTATTGCAGGTGTTCAAGTCATTCTAGACAGACCCCAACTCACCTAACCCACCTGAAATATTCATATTTCATTTCCTTCAGCAGGGACATCATCTCCTTCACTTGCCAGCAAAGGTCTCCTAGATCCGTAAGCAACATGCAAAAACGCCCGCTGTCCTCTCTGCATGTGTGCAGCCTCCATGGGGCCTGTCCTCCTCCTCCTCCTTTGGTTTTGCCATGCAAGGAAGGAGTCAACAGTGAATGAGCCATTCTGCTATTTTGCCATCATCCCAAAAGCCATTTGTAGAGCATGTAAAGGAGCAGAAGGCCTAAGGAAGGTCAAACTCGCAGACACAGTAAGAACTGTATTCTTGGCTATGTCATGTTACTGCAAGGTATTTATATATATATATATATATATATATATATTTCTTTTTTGATACTACATTCTGTAAAATATCCAAGGTCAGGTAAGGACGGTTCTGTGTAATCTTCCTCTTGAGAACAAAATAAAACTTTTATATGTACTGAGTTTGTGCTCTGAGGTTTTTATTGCAAGAGGAACATGGTCAAGGGTGGGGATTCTCACGCTGTCCCTCACCCCAAATGGTGCTCAGCCATGGCCCATGCAGCCACATGGACTGAGACAGCCCCTGACCAGCTGTGAATACAAATTGCAAAATAAGGCAACAAATAAGATTATTTATAGCCTTAGCACATAACTAAGACAGGAGAGGTGGCAGGGGGAGAGCACAGCAACCTGTGTGCTGAGAATAGCAGTTAAATCTGGGTTCAATCCATGTGAATAAAAAACAACAGGTAAGGGACTTTTGCTTGTGTGTCTTCCAGCACAGATGGGAGCTGAGGCAGGGACACAGCTCTGCTGGGCATCTCCTCTGCATCCCTGGGTGTAAAAACTCAGCCCTTGGAGACACAAAACTTAAGTAACAGCGCTGGGCATTAAACCATCAGCTGTAGAATCTGGGACTGGACAGCTTCAGGGCAAGCTAAAAAATATTGCTGCCCTATAATAACTAGTCATAAATACAGACTCTCCTCTGCCTCCCACCCATAGGATCCCTGACACATCCCAGCCCTCACCTCCAGCTCAGCAAGATGCCGAGTGCCAAGCCCTTGTGCCTTATGACCACTGGCTGGCAGCAGGGAGGGCTGGGAAGGGGCAGTGAAGGAGAAAAGCGAGAAAAACAACAAGGGGATTTGTATTTGCTGGCATCTTGTGACCTACCAGAGTGGTGAGAGCTTCTCTCCAGGGAGACAGGCGCGGAGACGGCAATTTATCAGTCTGCCTGTGGTGAAAGGCCGGATAAATGTCCCGGGTGAGGTTTGCCTGTCCCTGGCTGTGCCTCAAGCATGAGCTGAGAGTTAGTTGCAGCAGAGTCCAACTTCAGACAGACTAGGGGGACAGCCAGGACCTGTCTGGGACCCACGAAGAGAGAAAGCATCCTTCATCCCTTAGCCGCCCTTCTTGGGATGGGCTTGTGGTCCCCATGCCAGCTTGGGGGCTGACCATCAGCAGTGGCTCACCATCCCTAGGGGCTGGGCTGAGCCGTGGGGTCCAAACATGCCAAGAGCCACAAAAAGCAGTAGTTTGAGGGCAGTTTGGAAAGAAACAAGTGGGAGATGGGCACAGCTGGAGCAGGGTATCCTGGAAGAAGCCCAAAAATGAAGCTGTGGCTGAGAAGCCCATGTATGCATGGGTGTCTCTGAGTAACAGTGAGGGGACGAAGGGGCTGTATGATGGAGAGGACATGCACACATAGCATGAGGAGATGGGTAGGCAAGTGGGGAGGGAGCAGGGGAAAAGCAGCATATGCATGCAACACCATGGCTGGGAGAATGCAGGGTGTGTGCAGAGGTTGTTGCAGTGTGGTGAAGGATGGCTCTGCCCTTGTAAAAGAGCAGACACAAGCAAGAAAAGAACCCCCAGAGGAATGTGGTCTCCATCAGAGCTGGCTTTCCATGTGAAGGCAAGGGAGGTCCCCCACAGCATCTGTGTGGCTGAGGAGGCTGCAGACAGCCAGACGTGGTTGGAAAACCTCAGCATGGGAAGAAGAGGGCTACAGGCAATGGCAGCGAGAAACTTGGTCACAGCTCTGCTTCATGACATGGGGAGAGGGCGGACTGCTCCCCACAGTCTTGTCTAACACAAAAACTCAGGCAACTGCAATGCACAACAAGGGATAAACAAAAAGAAGAGTTTCAGCAATAAGGTGACCCTGGAGGACTCCCTGCCGCAGGTGATTTGAGATCCACAGAGGGGTCAGGAGAGCAATCAGGCTGTTTACATGAAAAAGAAACACAGGAGAGACTCCAAAATTTAGATCATGGTGAGATCATATCAGAGGAATCCCAGTCTCTGCTGTCTTACTTCTGATGTTCCCCACCACTTGCCCACTCCAGGACCTCAGGGAAGATGGACCTTGGTAGCCATGGTTGTATTTGAGGCTTATGATGAGCAGACTATTTCAAAAGCTTTTTCAAGCATTTACAGACCACTTTCACTTTGGTTTTCTTGGCCAGAGTCATGACCACAGGACATGCTGTCCCCATGGGTGAGTCCTGCAGGAGCCCAGCAGCTTCCCTCCAAGAAAGGTAAGAGGTTGAGGGGGGTTCAGCTGCAGGGGAACAACAGGTTTCCTCCCAACTTCATGATACCATCCAGGTCCCCTGAGCCCTGCAGGGACAAGTAGCAGCAGACAGGAGTCAGCATCACACCCCTTTACCCAGAAAAGGCTTTGGAGAAATTAAAAAACACAAATGCATCCTTGGGCTGAGGAGAAAGGGCTTGTTTTATTCTTGCTAGTACCCTCATCCTTCACATGGGGCAGCTGAGGGTCATCTTCACGCAGAACATGTCCCATAAGAAACCATCAGACCCACCAGGGTCCCTGAGACTGATGGGGCCCCAATGTGTCCCCATCCTCCAGGAGCTGGGGAAGCCTCACTATGCCATGAGTGAGAGCTGTCTTGGGGCACCCAATTTCCCAGGTACTCCATCAGCTCCCCCAGCTATCACCCTGGTTCCTCTCTGCGACCCACAGCTCCCACTTCACCACTTAGTGAAATAAAACACGACAAAGAGGAGCACTGCCAAAACGCAGAGCAAAGAGATGCCCACGCAGCAGCAGCGTTTCCAGGAGCAGTTGCTATCAAAGGGCCAGAGGCAGTGGGTTTGGGTCACGAAGGGCTCTGTGTCCTGGTGTTTCTGGGTGCGACAGGCCGAGGCCTTGCCCACATTCATGGAGGGCTTCCAGGCCTTCGGTGCTGGGGTAGGCCTCAACGCGCTGCAAACACCGACCTGGCAGCCCTCACAGCGGGTGCTGTCGTGTGGCCCTGTCACCTGCTCATCCACCACAACCTCCAGGAGGTCAGAGGGCTGGATGGGCACATGGTAGAAGTACTTGAGAATCTTCAGCACCAGGTTGTGCAGAAGCCTCTCCATGGTCTCCTGGCTGAATTCGGGCTCCTCTAGCTGGGGGTCAGAGCACCGCCTGCACGCCTGGCGAAAGACTCGCACCCACACCATGCCTTGTCCCTGGCACCAGCTCATCTGGAAGAGGACGTGCACTTTGGCTGAGGACCACTCGCGAAGGCGCTGGGAGCACTGGAACCTGCCAGAGCACGGAGGAGACCAACTCATCTTGGGCTCCCCACGCTGAGCTGTGCAGTCAGTAGAGAGCCAGGGCTGGTAGATTAACTTCACTCATGCAAGCTCTACATCAAACTGTCCTCCCCCTGACAGCATGATGTCAGTCTGGGGAGTTCAACACAGATGTGGCCTCGGCATTAAAGATTTTAGGAGCCGGGCTGCCTGCTGGGACCAACCTGGTCTCCTTTCCTGGCCCATCCTGGCCTCACCACCAAGACCCTTGGGGTGGGAACCATCAGGGCCTAGGTCTCATTGTGGCTCCAACCCCTCACCCATGCCACAACAGCTCAGCAAAAAGCCAACATCAAGCTCAGGGCTGGGGAGAAGTAAAAAAAAAGCTGCAGAAAAATAAAAGGAAGGTGTGGGTGGAGGCTGCAGGGCAGGTAAGGAGGTGTCTTGAGGAGTCAAAAGGTGTACAAGCCACAGCTCTTCATTTTGCACAATCTACATGGAGGTGGACAGCCAAGGTCTGCCCGGGTTGGAAATGCTTGGTCACTTATCAGCAATGCAGAGCCACAGCCTGGGGCAGATGCGGGGACTGCTGAGGCATCACCACACGCAGCTCTCCCTCTCCTCATTCTCCAGGTGCAAACCCAGAAGATTTGGCTCTACTGTGGTTCCCCTGCTTGTTTGAGGAGCTCTTTGTATCTTGATTCCAGCAAAGAGAAACTCTTCCCAAACATCAGTTGCCCTTCGGCCCTGTGGCGCTCCTGCACTCTCCTCCTATTCAGTTATCATGATTATTTTATAATAATCAATAAACCAACGAGATTGGAACAAAATGGGAAAACCCCTCCCAGCCTTCACCCACTTCCAAACTGCCCTTTTCATGTCAAAAGCTGTTTCCTACAAGAAAACTTTGAGGAAGGGAAAGGTCCGCATGAAGCCCATCACACTTGGTCCCGCTCCAACGGGGACCAAGCTGGCAACTCCCTACCTTCCAAGTGCACTGCGCTGCACAAACTCATTCCAACCAGGCTTGAGGACCTGCACCTGCAGGCTATCATCCTCCTGAAGGGTCCACAGGTCTGGTAAGTCCCTATCGGCAATCTTCTCTGCAAAAATCACACAGAATCACACAGAATCGCTCGGTTGGAAAAGTCCTCCAAGATCATCACGTCCAACCGCTCCTGTCTACCCCCTAAACCATATCCCTAAGTACCTCGTCTACCCGCTCTTTAAATACATCCAGGGATGGTGACTCCACCACCTCCCTGGGCAGCCTGTTCCAGCCTCTGACGACCCTCTCAGTAAAGAACTTCCTCCTTATCTCTAACCTGAACCTCCCTTGGCACAGCTTGGTGCTGTTTCCCCTTGTTCTATCCCCCATCACCTGGGAGAAGAGACCAGCACCCACCTCTCTACAACCTCCCTTGAGGTAGTTGTAGGTGGTGATGAGGTCAAAATGTCCTGCCAGGTCCTCATGGTTCCACCTGGAGCCAGGGAAGAGGCAGTGAACAGGGTCAAGTTGCAGCTTCTGGCTGCTGATACATGAGGGCAACTTCCAAGCTTTTCCCCTTTGCACAATATCTTTGTGCTTGGAGAGGGGAACCTTTGCTCCCGCGTGAGCAGCACCCCCTCATCCCAACCTCTGTACCAACAGGCTGTGCTGACCCTACACCAGGTCCCGAACAAGAGAAATGTCCCCCAAAACAAGGACAAGGTGAGTTTCCACAAGCCCCACACATGAACCCCGAACCCTGCTGAAGCCATGCTCTCATGATGCTGCTCTGTCCATAGGCAGAGAGGTTGGAAAAGCAACACCCTGCCTGTTCCCATCACTGATAGCGTGGATGAACAGGTAAAGGTGGTGCCCAGCATAGGCATAATGGAAGCAAAACCTGCTGCAAACGCAGGACTCAGCAGCTGATAAAGCCCCAGGCAACCTTCTCTCTTTCAATAGCTGCCACCAAGGACAGGCTGTTTTGAACAACTTTCAGTCAACTCAAGCAAGAAAAAGGCCTGATGTGAAACCGCAAGGTGGAAAATCAGGGAGGACGGCGCTGCACGTAAAACCGAAAGAGGTGAGGTGTGCTCTGAACTGAGAGCACCCAGGGAAGGTGCAAACAGCAGGGCCGGGGCTGCCTGCAGCCCTCTGCCCCCCAGCTTACCCCGCCCTGGGTGCACAGGTCCCCCAGGACATTCCATGGAGAGTCACGCAGGTGAGATAAGATGTCAAATAATAACTGGTCTTGAGTTAGAAGAAGATCTACAGCTTGATAAAACAAGCTCAGCTTGCCATGGAAATCAAACCATCTCGCTGAGCGTGAAGCTTTCAGAGGAGACCATCCTGAGCACAGAGAGGGCACAAAACATCCCAGAACTCCTGGTCCTGGAGGAAATGTGCTGGGTGGATGCTGGGGATGAAGCCACCATGGAAAGTTATGGCAGCTTCTCATGCTGAGTGCCCAGAGCATCACTCAGGCTCCCAGAAGCAGGACGTGAAGACTATAGGATATTAAAGCCTACAGTAAGACAGCCTTCTGTTAAAAAAAAGGGCAGAAGGATCAAGAAATCGAGTTTAAAATACTTCACATTGGTTTCAAATTAAGTATGTCCCCATGGCAGCCCTTCTGGCTTGACATCCCAAAAGCCCGGGTACCCAAAGCAGCAGTGGCAGTGGCCAGGCCTGCAGTAGGTGACAGCAACTGTGAGCTCTGAAGAAGCACCAGCATATCACCAGATGACACCAAGCTGGGGGGAAGTGTTG
>NW_010204072.1:0-26106 GCF_000695765.1 Mesitornis unicolor
ATCCCTAACGTTCTGTGATTCTGTGAAAGTGCTTCTCTGTCGCTTGGCCTATGCTTGTGTGTGGACTCAGTCACTACACCACTAAACACATGGATATCTTACTTAGGCAAAAAAGAGAGATGCTTCAGTTATGCGAGTATGCTGTTTGTAATACATTTATCATGGAGACAGGGGTTTCCGCCCTGTTTTAGAAAAGACAAAGACAGACCACATGTCAGTATGTGGTGTGAATACACTGCAGCATGGGTGCTCTTCCTGCCTATCCATCAGGAATGGAAAACTGTCTTCTGTCTGTCATTTTTTGTACACTGCGTTTTGCCTTGGATGTTGTTGATGGAACACTGCTGAGTGCTCGCTTCCTTTTGCCTGAGTTTACACACTTAACCAGACCTACGGCTGGTGTTAGCTTTCACTGTTTTGCTAAACCAGAGAAACAATATAACTACACTTAAAAACAGATGCCTTCTGGCCTCTAGGTGGGAGAGGGAAGTGGTGGACTAAAGGCATGGTTTATGCCTTGATCCCAACGCAGAATACACTGCAACTTGCTGCTTTTCTGAAGCAGAATGTAGGTGGAAGAAATGAGCTACAGAAAACAAAATTGTATCTCAATCACACTGACAGGTTTTATTACTGCTGATAACTTTGCTATTTGTTTTGAATTAATGGTGTAATGGGAAGTGTCTTCATAACAACAAGAATTAGAGTCTATGCTTTTCTGTCTACAAAGAAAATGTAGAAGTTTTGTGGTTCAAAAGCAAAGGCATGAAAAATAACAAGATTAGACCCTGTCTGCATTAACAGCCAAGGGTTGAAGCTGCAGAGTAGGATTTTCTACAAGTGCAAAGACTGTGGATGCCTTGTTGTGGATGTAGGCGTACCGGCAGCATTTTGGATCTTTGAGTGCGATGGTGACATCATGGTTATCATAAAGGCATTATCCTGATGAGGCAATTACTCAGCCTGTGCACTGCAAGCCTATGTGAGCTAGCTGATTTTGATTAGTGCTTTTTTTTCTTTTTTCACCAGATAGTATGTGAATTGTTGATTTACTGGTCACAGACACATAGTTCTTGTGATGCAGTACAAAACTCTTTCTTCATTATCGCTGTATCCGTAGCCTCTGCCAAACAACATAGCTACTCAAACTGCATTAGTACTGGATTGTGGCTTCTGTAACTTGCACGTTGGTTAGTGTATCTTCATGCAGCCTGCAAATACCCTTCAGAATATATACTATAACTCTAGAAAGCAGCTCTAAGGCTACAAATTAAACTTCATTTTTTTTCTTTTATAAGTTATGTCATATCTATTTTGGAAACATCATTAAATATTCTGATATCTCTAAACAGCTGTAATTTTACATACTGCTTTTGCAGTTTAACACCAAAAATTTTGCAGTCTCTATAAAGAGTCCATATAAAATTGCAATTTTATATGCGCAGTAGAACAGAATATCTTGCTGAGTAAGGCAAAAACAGTGCCTAGGACTTCTACTCACAGGAGTAACCAAAATGTGATGATAAGGTAAGAGATGGAAAAAGCCTATTAGAGCATCGTAGCCGTTATCCTGACAATGCAGAACTGTTCTTTACAATTCTGTTCTCTGTTTTCTAGCTCAGTTGTAAATGGACAAGTAATGGGCTCCCACCATTTTCTTTAGAGTATAATTCTGTGATGTGCCTGTAATTTAGAGCAGACTTCTCAGCATATTGTATATTTCTACATAGTTTATTAATTTCTTTTCATTTTCAAACTCATAAACAAATTGTAATTTTTTTTAGTTCTAGTTTAGATACACTAAGAAATTAATATTTAAGACTTGCTAACTTACCAGAATAATTCAGATACATTACTATTCTCTTTCAATTTGGATCTTCATTCGGAGCTTTGGTAGCTGCAGCAAATGCTTCCGATAATGTGATGCATGCTAACGGTCATAGATTTTAATATTAGGAACTGGAAACATATTTCGACCTGTTCGACCTTATTAAAAATCAAAGCACTGAAATCAATAAAAGAGTTTTGTGCTGTCACAGTAAGGTTGAATTAAGAACAGACTTTTGGAAGCTGGGATGCCTGTGGTCTTCTTGGTATGGTGGTCACCAGATGATCATGAGTATCACCGACATGAATATTGCCAAATGGCAATATGTATTTCACAAGGGAAAAACTCTGAAGTTTCAATTCTGGTCATAGAATTTTTTATTGCAAAGATTTGGTCTGTAACTGGCCAGATAACTATCCTTGTATATATCTAGTCTGCAGTTCCTTCAGATTTCTAGTCTGGCAAGTGGGCAGGGAGACAGGAGTTTTCAGTTTCTTCCAACATTTATACATTTGATAATCTAGTTGGTATTTTTATGTGTTAGACTATTACTTATGCATTAGTCTTCTGGTGCTCACTTATGTATTAAGTTGCATTAGGTTGATCACTGGTTTCTCTAGGACACAGGGATGTCTTGATTCAGAGCACTATTTAGGGGGTGTTCTGACCCACAAGACAGACTCAGGACTGCTTTTGTGTTTTGTGAGGGGTTTTTTGCTTGTTTTCTTTTTTTTAAGTGCAGGTCGTATTATTGATTTCCCAACTCTGGACACATTACACAAACCATTTTGATAGTGTTCAGCACTTGCCTTCTGCAAAGGAGTTATGCACACGTGTTCCTGTTTTCGTAGCAACCTGCTGTCTTTCATGAGCCTCTGTAGTAGTATCAATCCTACATGTCTTTCCTAAGGGTCAATTATGAAATTGCCAAGTTTCTCTTGCATTTTGTTGTGGAGCTTCATTATTCTTATTGTTAAAAAGTTTCATAGTATCTAACCCAAATTTGTGTTGCTGCAGTTTAAACTTTTTCTCTCTTATGACTACCCATAGTAATAGCGGAGAACAGACTGTTTCCGTCTGCGTTTTGGCAGGCTTTGATGGACTTGGGGACTGTCACCATGTTCTGTTGGTCATCTTTTCTTTAGACTAAATGAGGTGGTGTTTTACAGACCTCTGATTGCTCTTGATGTTTTCCAAATATTTCTGTCGTTCTGGAGGCAGACTAGCAGAGGTCAGCCACAGCATATCTGCAGCTTTGCAAATGATAAACAGAAGAGAAAGCTTGTTTTCTTGTGCGGGCTTTACTTCTACACTCTACTGTACTGTTTGTCCTTTGTCCCATGTTGAACTTGCAGTGTTTTGCACCCTCTAGACCTCAGAACAGGCTTTACTTGTTCCCCAGCCTGTGCAAATCTTGTTTTTTCCTTCTTATAATTCTCACTGAAATTCACCTGTTTTGCTTTGGTTGGTTTTTTTTTTTCCCCTGTGGTCTGTCTTATTATTTTGGTAATAAAATTCTCTCTTTAACATGCATACATTTCTTGTAGTTTCCTGTTTTCTGCATTGGTAACAAACTTTTGTATTGCCCAATTCATTAGTGAAAACACTGGAGAGAAGCAAAGCCAGGACAGACTCTTGCTGAACATCCATCCACTTTGATAACGAATGTTAATATGTCTTTCTTGAGTTTAGTTACCAGGTCCCTCTTGGATTAATCTAACAATCTTTTCATCAACGTATGTCCCTTACCTTGCTTATGAGAATGTGAGGTACAAGTATTGCGTTTCTTTGGTCTTCAACACCCGTCACCCTTTAATGAAACACAATTTCCACTTGACAAATACAGATTGATTGCAGTTCATCCCATTACCTTCTGGGTGATGGCAAATTCTTTAATACAGGAGTTTTCTAGGACTCGAAGTTAACTGGACCAGTGTACAATTTTATTATCTCCTGTTCTTTCAAGCTTCTTTTCTATATGCAGTTCTTTCAAGCTTAGTACCAAGTTTGCCCTTCAACAGTCTTTTGGTATCCTGCTTATTTTACAGGAGGTCTCAAGAAAAAAAAATTGAAACCAAAATTCCCTCAAAACTACAGTGGCTTGAATTTCTATCTTAACCCTCTGTAATTCAAGTGTCCTGGCGTGAACTGCATGGGATTCACCTTGTTATTATGTACCTGCTTTGGTACTCTTTAAGCTGTTTCACTTCTGTTCTAGGGTGACAATTCTTGTATGTTTTCATATCTTCTGCTCTGTGGAGTATTGTTTGTTTAAAGTTGAGGTTCATCAAATATTTTAGGTAGAAGTTATTCTATCTTTAGAAGAGGAACAGTGCATCTGTCTCTGAATAGAACTTCCATGCAACCTTCTTCCTTCCCACAAAGTACTTTAAAATAAAACAAAACACAAGAACAGAAAGAAAAGAATAATGTAAAAAACCACCTTTAGTTCTCATGCAGGTTTGCGTCCAATCATATGGGTTTGCCTGGTTTTGGGGAAAAAGAAAAAACTCGGGGTGGGTTGCAGGAGGCAGCAGGCAAATGAGCCAGGTTGCAGTGCTGACTGGTGTTTGGCTTTGCTAAGCGTGTGTGTGTGTATGCATGTCCACAGCTATTTGTTACTAACCACAGATTCAGAGAAGCATTCAGCATTGTTTTGAGAAGAAGAGTGATTTCAGAGTTAAAGCAATCATTTCTTCACATCTCCAGCTGACAACTTTTTCCTGGAAATTTAGTGTCTGCAAGAGGACATGGTGTTCCAGCTGAGACCCAAGCAAAGCTGTGTAGGAGAGAGAGATTTCTTTCCGATGTCTTTAAGGTTGTTACTTCTGTTTTTACATCCCCAGTATATTTGGCTTCTGTTAACATATGTTCAGTTTGCCATACGATACAAACAAAACAACTCCCCCCCTCCAAGCTCATCATCTCCAATTCACAGTTACCTCTATCTAAAGCAGGAGCAATACGTTCCACCTCAGCCCCTGTATGCTGTGTATTTAGCTTACAGACAGATCAGGGCATGAATTGCCTCTTACTATGTTGTTCTGAATAGGGCCTTAATATTACTTGAGTTTTCAGGCACCACATCAATGTACCTATTCTGTGATAATTGTAATTATTATACAGGGAATATTTTTTTCGTATGCCAGGCCAAGAAAGAACGTGGCCTGCTGTGGACACGAGCAGCTTTATGTGCAATTTACACATAAACAACATTTCTGCATTTTTGTAGTGGCAGTCACTTTCTTTTTTTGCTTTTGACCGGTCTTTGGTAGTTGCCTTTCTTGCTCCAAGGGTTTGTTCCAGCAGGATTTTAGCACTAAAATTCTAATAGCTGGACTTCCTTTTTTTTTCCCTGAATAAAATGTAAATCTCTGTTCCTAAAATGACCCTGAACAATCTTTGATATTACTTGTTATTTTCAGAAAACTGAGATTTTTCCACATGCTATTGTTTTAAGTGTAAACTTGTCGATTTTCTGACTGGTATATGAATTCACTTATGAGAAATGGAGAAAAATGTCACCTGAAAAATATGCATTTGATAACCCTCTGCCTCTTGTTCTTGATTGTTAACAATTTTGCTTTTTCCATATTTTCCCTATAAAAGTCAATTCAGTGCTGCATAGAGCATGCAGAACACTGCAGTCCTGAAATCTTACTCAGGCAGCATGGTGAGATTTTAATGATTCCTTGACTTAATTATGGAGTGGATCCTTTGGGAATGAGACAAAGATGGTCATTTTAACATAGGAAAAGGAATAATGAATAATAAGGGAGTCTAATTAAATGAGTTTCTTATGCTGAAGTAGATTGGGGATTTTTTTCTTTTCTTAATTTCCATTTTAAATGTTTTCTTAAAACTTAATAATTGTGTGTGTATCAGTAGGAACTAGGGTCTCCACTGAAAAGTCTGCACTTAGTTTTGCTAAAATGGGAAGTCTGCCACTAAAGCCAGAGTTAGCAAAGATGTCCTCTGTACTTGTGAGAGCCACAGCTCTCTGTTTTCCACAGCTGTTTTCCTTGTCTTAGGAATATTGCAAGTTAGTAGTAGATTTTTTGCATATGAAAGTAGTTCAGAGAAATGAAGAATGAAAAATACGTACCATACGAAACAAGTGAAGGAACCACTTTTCTTCCTTTCTTGTACCAGAGAAATTCAACAAAGATTACACAGTTGAAAGTCTCAGGACAACTGAGAAATGCTGGAAACTTCAAAGAAAGCTTTTCTTGTGACCTTTGCAGATGGGTCCTTTGTTGCACTTATTCAGCAACTTGTTGTTTCAAACTAAAACAACAAGTGAGCTGCTCTTGGTGTGGAGAGCTTGGCAACTGGAAAATATACGGGCAGTGGGTCACTTAGTGCAGCTCCCTACTGCTGAAGGTGGGTGGGGGAAATAATCCATTTCATAAGGTGATCGAGCACTGCCCTTGTTCTAAGTTATACATATTCCTCCTTTTGTGGCTGTGTCATAGTAGGAAAGGTAAAATAATATTTTCATGGTGACAGTATCTTCCTAAGGCAAAGGGGCTGACTAGCCCTGGGTGCGCATTGTGTGGAGGCTCACTTGGTCGAAATTTCTTCTAGCCTAATGTTTCTATTTTTGACTGAAACCTAACAAAAAATCAAAGGACACTAATTAAAGGGCACTGGAAAATGATCTGTTAATTACAGGGAAAAGTGTTGCACCTGTTTGTGATTGCTGGTCCCACCCCACTCTTTGTTGGGTAGCTTCATTTGCTTAAGTAGATTCGCTTGTTGACACCTTTGCAGGTATTGCAGTTCTGCAGTGGTACTGCTCTTTACACAGCTTCTATTATTCTGACATTGCTACTGCTCCACAAAAGGGACAGCAGGCAGGGACTTGATGCCAAGTAACTTGAAATACCACAAAGACATTTTCTGCTGCTGTTTTGGGTTATTTTTAAACCACTCTGAGATGGGGCATTTTCCATCTGAGACAAGCAGGGAATAACTCCTTTTGTAGCTGTTTGGGGACCGGATGACCTGGCAGAGGTGCTTCTGAAAACTACACAAGGACCTCCTTGGTATTTGCTTTTGTTATGTTGAAGGAAATCCTCCACGGGCTCAGTGCGCACTGGGTATGTTACCAAATTGGCTGTGGCTTTCATGTGTTGGAGCAGAAGTTAACAGTGATTAATTGTCCACTCAGGGTGAAGTTGGTAGCTGAACCATAAAATCCTGATGAATGGGTTTTTGCAGTTCTTTTCTGAAGCTCACCAGGAAGGGATAGATCCTCCACTCAGATCACAGGCAGCATTCATGGGCATGTGAGAGTGTAAAACTGATACAAAGCCTACTTTTGCACTATATGCCAGGAGAGCTCTTCCTGAATGTGTTGGTGTAACTTGCAGAGGCGTCTAACAATTCCCAGATCAAAACTCTCCGTTTGGTGTCATGTAGCACCATGTCATTGACATCCTGGTCCCCCTGTTGTACTGGAGCTTGTAGAGATTACGTATCTTACTCTTTCTTGCATCAGATACATTTCTTCAGCTCCTCAGCAGTTCCATCCACAAACCTACTCAAAATCGATCTTCCAATTAGTGTGTCTCTATAAATAAGATACACCAGTATCTTTTTCTTAGTTTGTTATGAGTCAGAGATTAAACTCTTTACACCAGCTTTGCAGAACAGTTCCTATTAATTTGTCACTTGTAGCTCCCTTTTTCTGTATAGGCCTCAGATAAAATTATCCTGTTTTGAAAGTTGGGGATGTTAATCTCAAGATCCTGGGTACTCTGCAGTCTTCTATAGTCACACTTTCTCCTCTGCTGATGCATGAGGGTGTTGTTTCCCTCTCCTAGTTTGTTTGCAGGCAGATTTACCATGCCCAAGTAGTGGCCTGAGGCAGTTGAAGAGTTATTGTCTCCTGAGGCCATAGGTTGAGTGAGCCTTGAGTCAGCTTTTGGACTGTCCCAATTTACAAAGTAAATATTGAAGGCAAACCAAAATTTGTAGTTGTTTTCTTTAAATGTCACGCCTCAAACTGGAAGTTAGTGATGAATTCACAGACACGTCACCTATACTTATACTGAGAGTATGCAGGACGGCAGGAGGTATAACTTCATCCTTTAAGTCAAACTGTGTCATCCTTGCAGAGAGGAATAGTTTTGCACTTAATTCTGCAAGTTTGATTGTAACTGCTGCTTTGAGTTTGTTTGAGCTCAGAGGGCAGGCGATGTGTCTGGAGAGTGCTTAGTGAAAAGCATATTCCATGACTCTTGTCTGTGGGGGTGTTTTGGGGGTTTTGAGTTTTTTTAGGGTGGTGTTTTGGTTTGGTTTTCTACATTTACAGTTGTTACCATTTCTACTGAAATTTTCAGTGAGGGCAGCAGGGATATTTAATGAGTAGTAAGCCTCTTGGTAGGACAGTTCAGATGGCCTTAGCTTCAAATATCTGGCCATTATCCCCGCAAACTTTAATCTGTGTCATTTCCAAAGCTTTTTTTTAATCTGTTGTGCCCTAAAAAAGTCAAATAAGAAATAAAAGGTACTTCAATAAAGTTTCAGATTTTATGCTATAAGTTCAAAGTTAAGGAGAAAGCACTATAAGTGGTCTATAAAGTGCAATTTAAATATTTCCCTTCTTCTCGTGTAGTGCACATATCCCTTTCTGACTCTGTTTCCTCAGTTTCTCTGGGATTGCTGTTGCCAAAGCAGAATTCGGCTGGAAGAGGCAGGTGGTGGGGGAAGCTCAATGCAATGAAACAGAAGGGCAAAACAAAGCCTTGGCTTTTCTTACGTTCCATTCATTTGCTACTTAGTGACCTTGATTTTCTGCATGTTTGGAGATGGGTCTGTCCTGCTCTGGCATCAGATGTGTGAAAGGACATAAAAGTAAAGTAGATGCTAAGTAAGCTTTGAATTTTGTTTGTTTGCTTTGGTTTTTGAGGTTTTTTTGAGACACTAGGCCTGCTAGTCTCACACATGAGCAGACGAATCTTATGAGGCTCCTTTGAAGGGTTCTTTTGTAAGTTAACTATGTTTCACATAGCATTTTTTTATTTAAACCAGAACTCTTATTTTTTCTGCTTAGTCTTCTCCCAAAGAGTTATTTTCATGAACTGGTAATTCAATATTTACTCTTATTTTTAGTATGTCTTGTTCTTCTTTCTTCTCTTTTTCTTCTCGCTTCCACTGCTTTTCTTAACATAATAATCCAGAGCAAAGCTATAGTGGCAGAAAGCTGGACTCTCCTTCCCCTTTCTATCATTTGTTCTGTATCAGGTAACTCAGAAAGTAAGAATTTAAGAGTAACCTATCAAGAACTTGTTTTATTTTTCTACATGTGTTTTCCTTTCCTGTGCTCTATGCTCTTTCTGTTCTACCTATAATGCTTCTTTTCACCTTTGGGAAAATGAAACATACTTTGTTTAACAGTAAGAGTTGTCATAGTGACCTCCTAGCATTGCGTGTGATTATAAGCCATTTTTTATCCATAATGATGTAAGTAGTGTAACTATTGTTCCATCATCTTCTCTAAAAGAGCTTAGATTTTCATTGATCTATTTTTTGGCATATTCTTAGTAAACCGGTATTTTCATGACTGTCTTTTTTTTCTTTTTCTTGTGCTGCATCATTATTTAAAAAAATGTAAAAGTAATGGTACCATGTTTGCTCCAGAAGCTACTGATAAATTAATCATTAAATTGCAAACACTTATCCCCCCCATAACTTCATGTGGTTTTTCAAGGTTGGTCTCACTGTTGTGTGCTAACGCCTTTTGGCAGTCTCTTGAATTTAGTTTTAACAGTGGTACTGGTAGCTTGAGCTAAACCAAATGACACACTTCACTTTCAAGTTAGTAAAATCACTTCCCAGCCATAATTACGACTTTGTGAGTAGATGAAGCTAGGTAGATGTTATCCTTTCGCTAACAGAAAGTGTAAATTTCCCATTGTTCAAGTAAGATACAGTTTATCATTCTCTGTAACTTCATCAGGAACCTATGGATTGTGCTTGAAACACTCATTGGCATTTCATTACCTTGGTAATTAAGGGTGAAATCAAATTGCTTAATTATTTTACTGAAGACTGAAAAGAAGCACTTAATGTTTTCCAGTACCTAATTCCCTTGAAGTGAATTATGACATATCTGGCATGAAAACCTTCACACTTCGTCCAACTTTCATCTGGCAGTGCCCTATCACCTTGCAGTGAATGATGCCAGTTCATAATTTCCCCATAAGTGGAAGTTGTACACAGTGTCTCTTTTCAATAGAGGTCTGAATCTTTTACTCACACCTTTTTTGTAACTTCTTTTCTGTTTGAGGCTGCTCCAGCCTGTGAGCTATGCAAAATCTCCCTAGTATTGCTCCAACTATAATGAATCCCCTTTTTTTTTGACTGTTCTTTACTAGCTAAGATATAATTTCTCAAAATCCTAGCTTGAAAAGATGTGGTTTTCTTCCTGAAGTGTAATTCAGAAGGAGTTTGGACTCTGCAGTTCAAGCAGGGATTGTAATCCACATAATAAAAGCATCTACATGTTTGGTCCAGTTGGTTAATTAGCTGAAAGGATACTTGGGATGAAGCAGGCTTGGCTGACAGATAAAATGCTTGCACTTACGCATATCTCTAGGGATTGTGTAAGTTCACTTATTATCCTCATTTGTTAGAATTATTCTCATTAATAAAAGCTTGGGCTGCTTTCTACCTGCATAGAATATGGCCTGTGCATGAGGTGGCATTAGAGCTTTTAAGCTGTGTATGTGTGTATTATTCTCTGTGCCAACATTTTTAAAAGTACACCTCAAGTGTTTTAAACATATAACACCTATTAATACACTACTTGTATTTCCATTTAATGAGGTTATTTAGGCATAAATTACAGACTAGTCTGGTTTATGGAACATCACAGGATTATCTAGCAAGCAGTGAATGACAGCAGCATTCACTTCATTTGTGGCTCGAATAAGAAGTTGATTTCCTAAGGTAAAGGCTTGTGAGTCTTCCAAATCCAGATGGAAATGTGCTGGAAATAAAAGGGATCCAACTCTATTGAATTTTGCTTAATCCACTTTTGGTTCTGGTCCTGCTGTATTTTCTAAGCACTTCCCTGCTAATAACTGTATTCTGTTAGACAGGGGCACTAATGTCAACTTTATTTTACAGAGAAAGAGATGAGCTTCAGAGAGGAAAAGTGCCAAGGTCATGCAGGCAAGTTGTGAGCTAGAAAGTTAAGCCTTGGGTGCTTTTTCTTTGCCTTTTTTTTTCCCCCTTTAAGTAGGCATAAGGCAGTCTTCTATTTCCTGCCAAAACTTCGTAGTTTCTCTACTAACCTCCTTGAGATACCGTCTCCAGCTCCCTTAAATCAGCAGCTTTGCCCAGTTCTCCTCCCCAGTAGGGCTTTTGGGGTGCAACAGTTTTCTCGCTGCTGCTTCTGTGAAGAGCTGGGCCAAAACCCAGATACTTCCTGAATGTGGCCCATGACTGCTTGCAGTCATGCCTTACGGTTAAAAGCATGCTTTGGGCATCCTTTGGGTATATTCCTTGCATCTTTAAAAATAGAAATCTATTTATTCAAGCTTCTATGGCGCATAGAGAAGCAGGAATTTACTACTTCTGGTTCAAACCCAGGCATTGCCCAAATGCAATGTTCTTCTTTCCACAGCTTTCCAAAGGCAGCATTATATGAGTCCTCAGAAGTCTTCCAGATGTGGAGAGGGAGTAGGGAGAGGCACAATGGTGGTGTGTAGGTACTGGGAGTTTTGGATACAGACAGGAACCTGTGATTTTACTGGATCAGGAAGAAAGGTCCCTAAGGTCAGATAACTGTGGTCTCACTCCTCGAGCATTTCTTAAAAGTAATTCCAAAGTAAACAACTTTTTAAACCTAGTTTGTTAGAGGGCTGCGTGCTGCCTTTTGAACAACATACAGAGTGTTCAAAGTAGTTTCTGTTTTGGAGATTTAAAAGGTTATTTTGCTTTTAGCCATGTTACGTGAAAACTAAAGCAGTGGATGCATGTCACTTACTGGACCTCAACAACCTGGATTCAGGAAACATCTCTTAAGTTCAGGGCAAGGGTTGTAAAACCTTGTGAGACCTTTCTGGATTTTAGGCTACACTTTGAGGATTCAATATGATTTGGCTAATTGGACTTCAAATTTAAAATTAACTTTATTTTTACAGCAAATTCTGGTTTATTCCTTCTGGAAAGAAATGCTAGTATTATATAAAATACACCATTTCCCTTGTGGAGACTTTTGGTTCCTCTCTGAAAGAAATCAGAATGCCTTAAAACGCTAATCTCTATGACTGCAAAGTACGCTACTAAGAATACTGGGAGAGGTTAAAAACAGCAGTCTTGAGGCAAGCTGCTGATTGTTCATATTTGTTTAGAAAAAATATGGTTCCTTATTTACTAGATGCTTGTTCTGTGTTCATCCTAGTAAAAGATCCTCCTGCAGGCCTTAATACTGCTGCTATTTTACCTCACATAATGAATATTCAAAAGCTGCAGTCATTGAGGACTCAGGTGGCAAAAATAGTAAGATGATTGAAGCAAGCCTTGACATAAAAGCCTAAAAGTACGTTTCCAACTACATGGAAATAGTGCCAATTTCCCTTTCTGACCACGTAAAAGAACGGTGCCAGGAAATCTCCCATGAATTAAATGCCTGTTTCACACACTAGTGTGGTCGCATCCTTCTTTCTGTATGATGTGTTGTAATAAGTATGTTTAAAAAAAAAAAAAAAAAGGAAAAAAGACAACAGGGCTTTCTGTATTCCTCTCTTGTAAAATGTATTGGAATTGAAAAATGGGCATAAAGGACACACTGTTAAGATATGGCAATGCATGCATTGTTTTCTACATAATGCAGTCAGGGTCTCCATGGCAAAAAGAAATTTTGATTTTATTTTTTGTCACCATCAGCAGTTAACCTAAAGTAGGAGCTGCTCCATTTCATTATAGGTTAAATGGCTTAACATACAAAACTAGCTGAGAAATGTAGATCGTTAACGCTGCATTTTTTTAACGGGTTTTAAAAACATCTCTTAGGATTAGTGAAGAAAATACAATAGAGCATGTGTTATTGTTCTGGAATTTTTTTTAATAGAAAGCGCTCCTTTTCAGCATTCCCCCTTCAGTGGAGTCACTTAGACACTTCCAGCTGGTGGCAGGGGATACAGCCATAATACAGCTTTCTCTGTCCCAGCTGTCTTTTTCATTACGTTAAATGCATTACGATGGCTGCACTGTTTTATAAAGGTTCAGGTACAGAAAGGTATAGGAAGAAATCTGCAACTATATATTTTTGTAGTGACTGCAAGCTTCTGTGAGATCTCTGCATCCTGAATGTGTTCCTGGCTCTGGCCACAGATTTCCTTCCAATCACTGGAACATTTGCTGTAAGGGCTGGCTAAAGGTGCCCGAGGAAATCACCTTTTACAAGGGAGCGTTGTTGTAGAGGATTTTTAATGCATTATGGCTCATGCAGCATCACAGTTAAAGAAAAACAGGGATTTAGAAATTAATGCTGATGAAGAAACTGAGAAAAAAAGAAAACACAGGAAAAGATCCCGGGATCGGAAAGTATCTAGATCTGTGCCAAATTCTGACAGGGATTCTTTTGTTTTAATTTTCTTACCTTGCAACTGAAGCATCAAAGCTCGTTCTTGCATGTAACTTGGTAGCTATCGGAGTAATTTGTTAACCTTGTAAAATAGCATTGATAGCCACGGCTGTGTGGTTTGCAAAGCAATTGAATGTTTAACTGGATGGTAGTTGATTGCAGTGATGATGCGGAAGGTGTGCATTCATTTCCGTGATAAATCACTTGTGTTACTGTGATATGCAAACTGTCTGAGAGTTGAAAATAGTTTGTAACCATAATGTGAGGTTAAATGCTGAGCTTTCTCATAGGTTTAACAGCATGACAGTTTAGCCTTACATGCATGTACTTAAAAGGGATGTGTGTGGAGGCAGATATTTTTTTCTTTGTGTTGGGACTGTGTCACATGTTTGGCTTCTGAAACATCTATTTTTGGGATAATGTTACAGAAATAAGGTGTTTCAGTGCTTCTCTTTTTTCCTGAGGGTGAGCTGTTTTACAGAATTGATCTGTAACAATCTGCTATTAGCAACTTTCTTTTGTTAGAAAAATGTGTGACTGAGATCACAGAGCTTGGTGTTTCTCTGCTGTACATTTGCCTTAGCTGCAGAAAACCCTCCAGCACACTGGGATCTGAAAAATTCAGTAGGCACTGCATTGCTCGTTGTTCAGTTCAGAAGCCTCTGTGTGATTCCAGTCTTACTGTTTCTCTCTAAGGTATAAAGCAAAATAGTTAAGGTTTGTGGCATAATGACAGCTAAAGAGGCCAGCCAGTTTGGCAGCTCTGTGAATATGTCCTTAAAAATGACACCTTGTACTCTGCTCCGTAGAAATAGGGCCCTGCCATGGTTTCTTGTCTTTGGCTGTAATTTATAATAATTTTTCAAGAACATTATCAAGAAACCAGTTGTCATAACAGAAAACTGGGTATGTAGTATTTCTGTGTGCCTTTGTGAAATTCCCCCAAGGGAGGAGTGGATAATCTTCATATGCTCAGAGAAGCGGTGCATGTGCTTCCTAAATGACATGTAGATTTCCTCTAACATATGTGCATCTTTTGGCTGGGTGAGAGTCAGCATTTCCCTGCCCTTTTCTCTTTTTTCTCTGCCATAGCAGTACTATACATAATGAAAAGCACTAAGAAACCCACTGCCTTCTGTTCTGGTGAGCACATTAGGAGACTCTTTAGATGGCTGCAGTGAATGTACTGCAGCATGTTAAGTGTAGGTATTTTTTCTGTGTGAATGCATACGTACAGCTCTGAATCCCCTTCCAATATAAAGGCCAGTGCGAAAATGAGATTCTGTCTTTGGGGCCAATTTTGAGGTGCTGCTGTTTGAAACTGGCCTGAGTTAGTAATAATTTTCTAGTCTGCTGTTTAGGTTATGTGCAGGTCTGTAATGTAGCTATCAGGGTGGGTATTTTCCTGACCACAACAGCTAAAAATTTTAGGAGCTGGCCTGTCAACCCACGTTTACCTATGGCCTGTGAGCTAAAATGTGCAGTCTCTCAGCTAACTCTACTCATGATGCGGGAAGCCCACGTTGTACTTGTGCTCAAGTTTAACAATAGCGTGCCCAAATATATCTGCATACTGTCTTTGTGTGGGGGTCCTTTCTCTCAGTTTGTAGTTCGAACAATATAGAAGGGATGTGGCAGTGAGAAGATCTTGATTCAGTGAGGTGAAACAATTGCTTTGTGGGCAAAAATGCTTTATTGTTTATACAACACAGCGCTGTAGAAAGGAAATCTCTTAGCAACCAGAGTGGCACATGGATAAATATCAGCCTATTGATCTCAAATGTGTGTTTATTTCTGCATCTTAAGAATGAGATAAAATAGAAAGCTTTCGCTCCACCAAAGGCTTTTTCTGGGTTCTGCTCCCCTCCTGACCCCTTCGTGTCACACTGGAATTTGGTAGCTTATTCCAGTGTCTTTCTGGCTTTCCTTAGGACTTTGCAGATTCTCAGGGCACGCAGAGGCTCTCTCTACTAGGAGAATGGAGCAAAAAGCAGCAATTGCTTCACTTAATGTTTATACACCTGGGCATCAGTCTTCTCATAGCAAAGACGTGGTTTTGCCACCCAGTACATAGGGCGTAGGAAGTCCAACAATTGTGGTTTGCCATTTTGTACTTTCCCGACTATTTAAAACATTTTCCCCCCAATTTTTCCACTATGAGTTGTGAGTCACTTCTTGTTCCTCTGCACCACCCACAAGCAAGCAGTACTCAGGGTTTTTTTTGTTGATCACATGATACTGCTCAAAGCCACCCCTTTGCTTAAGCAGTATACAGAAATATCCTTCAGGGTCTTCCAATCACACTGGAACAACAGAGCATGTTAATGTTTCTGGATAATTGATACAGTAAGGAGACCAAGGCAGCCAATGGTTAGAAAGTAAGGCTGGTGGGAGCACCCACTGTCCTAGACTTAATACCAGCAACAGTCATGCTGATTTATGTTCCTATTTAGTTTGAGGATTGCAGTCTAAGGGTAATATTTCACCACTTTTGACCGGTTAAGCAATTTACAGTGTAAGAATGTTTCTGTTAAGGCTTGCTTCAATACTTGAATGAGATAAATGACCTTTTTAAAAATCTACACCAACCCTCCCCCCCGTATTATATCCAATCCCATTTAATTTCAAGGTGAGATATTTTCAAATTGCCGCAGTTAGCTCTGTAGAGATGCTGTGCTCCTGTGCTCTATGGGCCCACTGCGTTCTTTGTTTGCCTGAATTCAAGACATTTCTGAAGGTTCAAAGCTTAAATAGTTTAAGTCATGCAAGAGAAAGGGATGAGGCCAGGAAGTACACTGAAGGATCTGCATTATACAGGTTTCCCTTTTATTCTGTTCAAGTTTGTATTACAGCTTCAAGCAGTTCTGCCTCTGGATGTCTTGTGCAGTGTCCTACACTGCAAACAGTTTAAGTACGCCCAAGGGCAGACCTGAGCCTTAAATTGTATCAAAGGACAAGCCAAGCCACCCTTAATAATAAGTGATTGATAGGATGGCTTGCTTGATTCTTTACAGTGTGGCTCTGTCGTGCGCAGTTTGCTTTGTGAAAACTAGAAATTGTTTATCCTATAATAATGTCTGGAAAGAAAATAGTTGCTTAGTCAGTGCTATTCCTAAAATAAAGGTGAAATATCTGGGGTTTTTTTGTGTGTGTTCTCTGTTTAGTACATAGTAGAAGAAAAGGGCTGGTCTTGGCACATACTCAATGATTTATGTTTTATACAATATTCACTAGGACTGAAGTGGTTTCCATTTGTATGTAGTGCTTAGGGACTAGCATGTTCTTTGGGAACACAGAATGGCTTGATCATAATGCAAAGCCTGGCTGCTGCCATCTTGTCAAAGGCTGTTGCTGTCACATCCTCTGCTGCTGCAAACTTGTGGGCAGCAGGAAAAGTAAGGGATGCCAATGTCGCACATCCTGGTATCTTAATCATAAGGCTTCAGTGTTTGAAGTTTTTACTTAACAGCTTTCAGGTATGCTGGGAAAATTGCCCTCCAGTTTCCTAGTGGTTATAAATTGAAATGCTGTGTAAGGAGTGACCAACCTGTAGCTGTGCAACTCTTCGTGTGGGTCCAAGTTCCTCATGCATTTCCCAGGCTGGGCTCTGCTCCCAGCTGCGAGGGCCTCTGGGAGGTGTCTTGTACTGTCCAAGCTAGCAGAGCTGGAAAGACCTCCTAGGGGCAGTGGGACCCCAGGAGGGCACCATCATATCCTAACTGGGAGACTCCCAGTTTCCTTTTACCTTCAGCTCTCTTGGGGCTGTCAAATGTTTCATGGATCTCGGCCATGTCAAGGTTTCAGTACAAATCTCATGAGGTTGAAAAAAATTCGCCATCTGCACCCACACAATTAACGGGCACAAGGGGTTGTGTGCAGACTGGCTTCAGTGCAAGTGGCTTCTTTGGTTTAGCTCACAGTGATAATTAAACAGGTTTAAGGAAATGGATATTTTTGTTCTCTGACAGCACATATACTTGCAATGAATTGCTCTGTGGTTTAAAAATCGTTCAGTTGGAATTGGTGCAGTTTGCACATGGAACCAGGCCTAGGAGTTATCAGGTAAAGCTTGAAATGTGCGTTTCAAGGCTTTTAACTCAGGGGACAAGTACAAATCCCCATCTATTTTATTTATTTTTTTAAATCTCATGATTTTTAAACAAATCTCAGTATCAGCAAGGTCTGTTTCATGGGTTCTGAACATTTGAACTAGTAAGATCTAGACAGGTCAGGTACAGATGATCATTCCTTTACTCATTTGTGTTAAGGCACAAACCAAGCAGATGTTGCTCTAACATCTGGGAACATGACCTATGGCAAATTAAAAGTTGATGAAGAGTAGGGTCAGAAGGAAAAATTGTTGAGGTCAATGAATCTTTCCTAGGTACTAGGAAAATTTTGGTCACATCCTTAATTTTGGACATGATGCTCTGTCAGAGACAAAGCTAATCATATAATTGAACGATATTTTTGATAGGAGTTTAGGGTCACTGGTGGATGGGATATTTACTAGCGGTGTTGCATTCTTACCAGAATGGGGGTTAGTGATGAAAGAATGTTTCTGTTCAGCTAGAAAAACAGTTCTTTCTTTGAAGATGACCCCTGAAGAAATGAAAAGATCGCATTGTGTTGTGTGGGTAGCACTACAGCATCATTTGAAGTGGGCACTGATCAGTGTTACTTTGTTGTTTATAGACGCAGAAAAAATTTTTGCACTGTTATACATTTACATTTTTGTTTAAGCAAGTTTAGAACATTCACCTTTTCCTTTTCACCTTCCTGATGCCTCAGGATTGTGCTGTCACAACAGATGGTCATTAGTTGTTATACAAATGTCAGTTTGGGTTATAAACCACATTATGCTTAATGTTACCAGCTTGTTATGGGAGGAGATGGGGAAGAGGGAGGACTGACACTTATAGGAGGATTGTTCAGTGACTATGAGTAGATTTAGAGTGGGACTGTCAGTGAGTGTAAATCAATACCATTTCAACTACCTGGTTGGGATTAATGGAGTCTTTTGTCCTGCTTTTTCTACCCAGGCTGGGTTTTATTTGGATGTTTCTGGGGAGAGCAGAGAGGGAAATGTCTCTTCTAGGGAAAATAGATGCTTTTGAAGCAAAACAAACTTCAGAGATGATGTTTGGTGAAGAGTGATTAAAAAAAAAAATCTCTTTACGTGATTATGAATATTCAGCTGTGTGCCAGAAGTTAAAGCATTGGTAATTTCAACTTCTGAACTTGCCTGAGTTGATGGCTTTAGTATAAGTAACACGTATTTTAATAAAATTCCTCTTGGCCATTCACTGAATGTTTGTAACTGGGAGCCAAAGTATTTGACTGGTGGAACTGGCTGAGCACCTGCTAAAAGTGAGGGTTAGACTCAGTCAGACTAGGTCTGACTGGATCAGGGGCTATGAACCAGGCTTTTGGTGTATGTGATGTGGGTAGAGAAAAGAAGTAGAGAAGAAAAAGTCCGAGTTGTAAGTTGTATTTTTTTTTTTTTAATACTTAATTCCCATACAAAGCTTGATGAATTCCCATGTCGATTTGACTGGAAATGTGGATAATGAAGGACTGGATTTGCTGCAGTAGCTTGTACAGCTGTTTAGGCCACTGGTAGAGTGGCTATAGGGATTTTCTGACTGAGGCAGCAGGGCTCATGCAGGACGGCGTTGTAAAGGCATACAGACCCAGGCCTTAAGGGTTTGCTCAGGTGCAGCGTGCTTGTCGACTCAGAAACCTCTTAGTCCTTTTAGAAACTCTACAAATAATGCCTTCCTGTTAGACTGGGATGTGTGGGGGCCTGAGCTCAACTGAGGCGATACAGTTGCCTCGCATTGTTCCTGACTTCAGTTATCTGACTTAGTCTATAGCTCTATATATTAAATGAAAAAGACAGGTGCCTTCAGAGGATAATTCAGTGCATGTAATGGAGACGATTTAAAGCAATGTCCTAATTTTTGAAGGAATCAAGTATCCTCAAACCCTGCAGCTTCTGCTGAGAGCTTTGGGCATTCTGCAGATCAGGCCCTAGCATATCTCTGATGGATGTTTGGAATCATATAACATGTTAAAGAAAAGTCTTTCTCGTACGTCTGTTGCCTGAGCGTGGTATTTGCATGGAGCTCTGCTTTGCTGGCCAGTACTCTGCGAGGTGGCTAGTTACTGATCTCCACGGAAGAGGTCACCTTTTGTTTTTATTTTGTCTTATAGAAGTTGAAATCATTGTATGGTGACTTGAAAGGAAATCACCTAATGCAGATAGGAGAACTAGACTGAGATAAGATTTTTTTGCTAATTAAAAAGCAAATTCACTCTGGAATGTATTGATTTTTTTAAAAGTCATGGTTTTGCCAATAAGCTGAAGCTCTCCATTATTTAGAAAGTCACAACTGTTCAGTATCAAGAATTTGTCCCACACGAGGTTGTTAGTGCTCTGAGATGTACATAAGCAGTTTAATGTCTTTGTACTATGTACCAGAACTAAAACTTCATTTTGTTTTTATAGTTGCAGAAAGATATGGGACACATACTGCATAGTGGCCTTCATCTGAGCATTATTTTAGAAAACTTCTTATGTTTTAGTGACCTGAATTATGTATTTTACCTAACTTTGTTGTTCAGCTATGTTTTATTCATAGTGTTGCATTTTAGCTGCATTTGGCTGCTGAAAGGTCTAATGCATTATATGTTGTGCCATCATGATTATCAACTTTAAATCTCGGTTTGAGTGTTGTTCATTTCAGTATCTTCCTAATCTTTCACTGAAAATCGTTCATAATTAAACAAAAATGAACAAAGTAGACTGGGTTCATTTGTATGGTTTTTTTGGTTAGTAAATTGAGCAAATTCTGATATCCTAGTTTATGCAGAATATATCCTACTCCATATTTATCCAGCTAGAATTAATGGGACTTTACAGAAGTTGTTACTTACTGAAAAAAGTGGCAGTATCCAAGGCCTCTGTTAACACACTGCATGCTCATGAGCACAAGAACAGGATGAAGGTCAGTACCTTAAAGGCTATCCACCACCTACTCATGGCAAGTTATAGAGATGCACTGTCTGCATTTATGTCGTGGGTGTGACGTGACATGTATCCCAGTGCCTAGAGGAGGCTACCTCGACGAAAGTCTCCATCAGTAGCATTAAACTTCGTGTCTCTGTGGCCTCATCTCTACTGGGAGCCAGGCAGGCTCACCTGTGGAATTAGTCATTTGTACAGTACCAAAAGCACTGCGGTCTTGTCACTTGCTTCCCTTGTGAAGGAAGGGACACACGTGTCGCTTTGATACCTGATCCAGTGTTGCTGGAAATCACTGCAAGCTTTCTGCAAAGCAGTCTGTGATGACTTATAGAAAATTGTGGTCTGTAGATTGTGAGCAGATTTCTGAACAGCTCTCAATTTTGGTGCATATCGAGGGAAAAATCTCTGGCCACTAACAGTTTGAATTACATTCATGTATTCCACACTCATTTATAATACCCCTTTAAGTACATGCATAGATCGCATGAGGGTGTAATATGTCAATTGTTTGTAATTTTGTAGAATATGGAAGGCATTTTTGAAAGCAGAAAAGTATGTCCTGATTTTGTGAAATCTTGTTAGCTCAGCTCAGAGCTATAGCCCTACCCTTAACCTTGTAGCCTCTGGCTTTTGAAATAAGATGTTATTAAGTATCCAGACTCCACTGAAGTAAGAGAGTTGGGAGGGTATCGGAAAGGTAGCTGCTGAATTCAGAGTGCCGTGAAAGGGTTTCCTGGAGCTGCTGAAGTGGTTCTTTTTGCATAAACATATTTAAAAAGCAAATCCTTGAACTCTGATAGACTGCAAACAACTAGTAACCAATCTGAATTCAAGTACTCTCATAGTCCACTAGTACTGAGGAGTAACCATGAGGTGTTACAAAATACTCTTCTCCGCTAACGATCGTGAGATCTGCCAAGCTGGGGATGGTGCTCTTATGAACAGCTGCACGTATGGCATCTTTGTGCTCCAATTGCTGAAGAGTTTGGGCTGAGTACCAAAACTCGTACCCACTACAAGTAAAGGATTTATACACAGAAAAACATAGATGTAATGTATGTACTATGTCAGTAGGTTTGTGTGTGTGCAGCGCAAGAGCAGGAGAGGAGGTGGTGGTCAAGGATTTGGTTGTGACTCTTCATCTGTGTGCTTTGCCCCAGTCTGGCTGAGGGAGCTGGGTCTCTTTAGCTTGGAGCAGAGGAGACTGAGGGGTGCCCTCATTCATGTTTATAAATCTGTAAAGGGCGAGTGTCAGGAGGAAGGAGCCAGGCTCTGCTCTGTGATGTCCAATGAAAGGACAAGGGGCAATGGGAGCAAGCTGGAGCATAGGAGGTTCAACCTGAACATGAGGAAAAACTTTTTCACTGTGAGGGTGACAGAGCATGGCCCAGGCTGCCCAGAGAGGTTGTGGAGTCTCCTTCTCTGCAGACATTCAAAACCCGCCTGGACGTGTTCCTGTGTGACCTGGTCTGGGTGATCCTGCTCTGGCAGGGGTTGGACTGGATGAGCTTTCGAGGTCTCTTCCAACTCCTAACATTCTATGATTTTGTGATCCATAGCCCTGACCCATCTCCAAAGTGTCCCTGTTTCTCACAGTGAGTCTCCATCCATGGTAGGGAGCACTTACACTGGGAGAGGTTGTGTGGTGCTGCAAGGAGTTTAATTTCAGAGGGAGCGTGTTCCCTTTGCTCCCAGACAGTGGCTCCTGGAAAGCCAGGCTCAGCCCAGTGCCAGTGCTGCTGGCCAGGCGGGGTCCTTAGGGAGAAGCTGTCCGCAAAGTTGTTAATGGTGTTTTCAGAAGCGTATGCTGTGTGGTTGTTTATAAACAATGTGTTTCTTCATGTATGTAATTTACAGTGTGAGTGTGATAGTGTTTCATTTCTGTCACTGATTCCTACAGGAATTATAAATCCTTTTTTAAATGAAAAGGCAATTTGAAAGAAGTCATTAGACAGAACAGATAAAAAAGTTAAATAGTCTTTTTCAAACTTCTGCTGCTTCTCTTTTGAAATTCTTCAACCGACAGTATCACCAGCAATTTCTGGGTCACGTTCTGAGTTTACAAAGCTCAGAACAATTCACAGGTCAATGCAGTTATTGATACCCACCTTTCAGTTAGAGCACACTGATTTGAATATTCTAAAGATATTAAAGACAGTATTAAAATGAGAAAACACAGTGTTGCTATCCTGTCTGCACCATCTAATAACCCACAATTTTCCCTGCCCTATTTGGTATTGGTAGAAGATACAGTTGTGGAATTCACTTTCTGTTCAGCACATTGATTCATTTTCTGGGGGACTACTTCTAAATGTCAGGATGTAGAATAAGTCTGTCATTGAATTCCTTCAGTTAAACAAGATTGTCACAGCTAACTGCGCAGTTGTCCTTCCCAGTGACATGACCTGTGTGTTGTCCCCAAGCTGACCCACCTGGAGGTGTTCTCCAGTGCTCTCTGGGAACCTGGAGAAAAGCAGGGCTGTACAATATCCTCTGAGAGAGATTCCCTCCACTTCCCAACATCACTTTACGGGGCATTTTACTAACAGAAGGTAAAGGAGGAACTGAGCCACTGACTGTAGCTAGCTATGTATAAATTTCAAGTAATTTTTCCTGGGCTGTAATCAAAGTATCTTATAAATATAGGTATTCGTAGCTTTAGATGAGATTCCTTCATAGGTTGAATAACTTTGTTTTCTCCCACACAGCTTTTTTCTTTCTCCCATAACTGCATCACCACTCCAAATGGACCCTGCCATGGTATCTCTGAAATTGCAATCATTTCCCATTCATTAATCACTGGCTTAATGTTTAGCATTTACAACCATCTCATCAGCTGAATTTATCATTGGCCTGTGAGGAAATGTCAGTATCTGGGTGATCTGACTCTGTAACCTGTTCTTCTGCCCCCTTGGGATTTGTATGAATCTAGCAATCATCTCTTGTGCTGAGCCTAATGTTTTCATGCTCAAGCTGTAGGAAAATTAATGCAGATATTATTCAGAAATATACTGCTGACTAGACCTTGAAGCACAGGCGAATAAGCCTGGAGTGCTCTCCACGCCTGAGGGGAAAGATCCTCCAGGAGGAGAGATACGTTTACCAAGCACTTCATGGTGCAGCAAGCTAAACAAGTGCTTCAATCTATGTGTGAGTGAGTGCAGCATTTTCCTGAAGTGCTGAGGAAACCTCTCTCAAAAATAGGTATTTTTTTGGCCAGGCAGTAGCGGACAGGTATGTTCTGGAGGGTGGCTGTGGACAGTTTCCTTTTTCTTACGTGAGACTTTGAAAAGTTAATAGTGAAACATTGCTGAGCAGTGGGTGGAAAAGGCTTCCTTTGGTGGTACATTTTTACCATCTAAGCAAAGAAACCACCTTCAAGAACTCTCAGTCAATGCACTGGATACCTGCAGTCCTAGTTTTTCCTACCACTTGATTTCATTTGAAACCGACAACACTTTGAAGCTGTTAAGCATCAAAATTCTGATAGCTAAAGACTGCTGTTTTTCTACCAGTCTGGAAAGATTAAAAAGATGTTGAGAGGAAAACATCTCTCATGATAGTGGGTGCACAATCAAAGTTTCTAAGTAGGGCAGCCTGAGGAACAGCCAACGCTTTTTAACAGTTATGGGAAAGTGTATGTTGTTTGATGTTCCTGTCTGATATTTTTCTGTCTAACTTTTTTGTAATATCAGAATGTCTGGTTATGCTTAAAGAAGGCTTAATAAATGTTTTGCACACTCAGCACACGCAACCCACATAAAAGATAAAAGTACGCAAACTTCCAAGTCATCCAAGCAACAAACAAAGGGCAGGGGCTTCTCTTACTGACTCCTCCAGTTTGATGTTTATTTAATCTCTGGCTTTCCTCTCTGTAAAATACCTCCTTATTTTTCTTCTTGTATATTTTAAGGATCTCTTTTCAAATGGCAAGCACTGACTATTTATCTGTTCTCGATACAGAATATAGTCTGCATGCCTTGCATAAGGACCATTGCTACAAAATAAGGCCCGTGCAGGGTTTATAGTTTTCTAATGACCTCAGAGCTGCGCAGTGCTGCCCTGGTATGTGTCCACAGATCTTGGGAATATTTTTGCTGATGTCTTGCCATAATTCTGGAGGAGAAATGTTGTTTTAGAAGTAGTATATGCTTTTAAAAAAGCTTTTGGTGGAGAGAAAGTATTCATGGTAACAATTCTAATTATAGCCCTTGGTATTCAGTAGAAATATCCAATTTACTGTTATTTAGATTAGTTTTCTTTTATACAATAGAGAAAGCCATTGGCTAAAGGCTGTTTTAGAATGACTGATCCTAATAGTTAAGTTGCAGATAGAAACGCTTGTCATTTACAAAGGTTTTGTAAAGCTCTTTCAGAATCATTTCTGCTTAGTCCACCCAATATACAGGAATCCTGGTTTTAGAAGTGCATGAGTTTTATCTAAAATGGCTAAATGTAGGGTATTTTATAATGTTGTATGTATCTTCTTGTTGACCTACGTGCCTTGTTATCCTTGCAGCTAAACTCACTGAATTGTGGTCAAGTCATAGGTCCAATTAGAAGAACCACTGAACATATGCAATAAATTCAGCTTGAAAGGCCACATGCACAATCTGCCTTGGGTTGGAAAGCCAAGAGCTGCTGTGACCAAGCGAGATCCTCAGGGAAGCTGTTCAGATTTGTAGCCCTTTGTTCCCAGCAGCAAAGCTGCCCCTTTCTCCTTGTTTACTACCAAATGCAAATGGGCAAACAAAGCTGGTGCACTTTTAAAGCAAGTCAGTTTGAAGGAAGATGACAAAGAAAGGAATGAGAGCATCAGAAAGGGCCTTGATTTTGAAAAGGGAGCATCAATTAAAGGATACAGGAGATACAGGAGGAGTGACTGGGGCGGCAGACCCAGAAGTTTGATTTTGGCTGTAACTAGCTGCTGGGAGATGAACCCCTTGTTCTGAGGAGCTTCTTACTAACCTGTAATGTTTTGCTCAGGCTGAGTCAGTGGATAAAACCTGGGAGGGGGGCGAGCAGAATAGGACAAAGCCAGCAAAAATTCAGTCTTTGCTTGGGACTGGGCTCCAAATCCTGCTGAGATCGGGGAGGCCTGCACGTCCTTTCAGGACAGTGCCTGTAAGCTCTGTGAGCTGTAAAGGTGATGTGAGGCTGATAGGATGGCTGAAGGGATGGCTCCCTTCCCTGAGAGCATCAGCCGTACTGCGAGCAAGCTCATCCAGTGCTGCCTGCGGGGCTGCTGCTCTCTGATTACATTGCTGCTGCGGGACTGCAGTTGCCCTTGTGAACCCCTCCTCCCCAGCCAGAGATGCTGGGAAATTCAGGCATCAGAACAGGCAAAAAGATAAAAACCCTCTGGCTGTGTATAGCAGGGTGAGAAATTTAATTGGCTGGGAGGACATCCAAGAGATTGCATCTGATTAAGTCCTTGAAAAGATAAGATCTCTTATGCATTACCTGGTTGCATGAATTTATGCCGTAGATATGTAGCTTAGTGCTTTGTCAAGGTCCACATACAAAGAGGTAATCACAAGTTATTCAGGATTTGTCAGTTTTAAGATATCTCTGGTGGGATGTTGAACAATTCATTGACGCCTACAAAATAGCAATTGTTCCCTAAAATAGCAGTCTGCTAACCAA
>NW_010204072.1:26118-29437 GCF_000695765.1 Mesitornis unicolor
TTATTTTTTTTAAATTTTTAAAGTTTAGGGGTGAAAACAAAATTCAGCTTCATCTCTTTCTGCGTGTTTCTCGTTCATTTGCAGTAAAATTTTCTCACATTTTCTCGCCAAGTCAGAATCTGTGTCCTAGTTTTCACAAGACATGCTCTCGCTGCCTGCCTGCCTGATTCCTAGAAAAGAGTTGTCTGAAAGAGTTGCTGAAGAAGGAGCAAAGGTAACATCCCAAAAGGAAAACAAAGTCACAAATTATATTTGTATTCGAACCAGATAACATCTTAAGGAAAGACTGAGGAGAAATATACAGAGAAAGAGAAAAAATAAAACCAGGGAGGAGTGGGGGGAGATCGTGCAAAGTTAGCCAGCAAAATCCCTGCCAGAGCTTTTGGAAGCTTCTCACTGGAACTTTCCAATACATTGGGTCTTCGTGTGGGTTCAGTTTTGTCTGGTTTAGTTATTCAAAATAGCATTTTTATTATTCTTTTAGAAACATGCATGGTAACTAGCGGCAGTTGATTTTGGTAATATCAGTTATTTTATGCATTTATTGTTCAGATGAATATTCAGTCCTTTGCCTCTTGGATAGTTTTGTTCAAGCAAACATAAATTGAATATATAAATTCTTATTAACATGATGGCTGCCTGGAATCAGGTTTATTTCATGGGTAGCTGGTTACTGTGATTCAATAAATGAGATTGTCTATAGTTCTTGTATTTGGCAGTTACAGATTATGGCTGCATAGCTTTGAGGAGGATTTTCTAGCAGTACAATTTAGGTTTAATGTGTAGCAACCTTATTTTGAATATATCCCGCTGTTTGGTGAGGAGACATTAATGGCTGCTCAGGGGAAGAGAGGTGGCAAGAGAGGACAGAGTCAGAGGTGGCTCGGAGGGATTGTATTAACCAACCCTGGATTAACCAACCCTGGAATGGCAACGTGCACTTTTTGCAAATGGCAGGAGCAGGGCGTTTACTAGCAGAGCAGTGATGATAACGCTGGATTTCAGGCTTCCTCTGTAAAGAGAAAAGGGCAGTTGTTTTTTGTGGGAGACTCTGTTGATGGCCATTCTGGCACTTCATGGACGTGTCCAGTGAAGTCACTGGAGTCAGCTGGTCCTTCAGCCTTGAGCTGTTAACTTTCTGCTGGTATTCTAGAAAACAATTTCCTTCCATTCCATTGTATTACAAACATTAAGATTTCACTTAAAAAGATGCTGCGTGTCTTTTAAGTCTCGTTACATTGTAGTTGAAATGACTTTTAAAACCGTTTGACCCATGGGCCGTGGCATTGATGCCTTTCCTGAATGATGCTGCCAAATGCAACGGGAGTGCACATGGGCGGGCGTCAAACCACTTGTAGCGTAGCCTGCAAAATGAGCGGATCTCAGCTGTCTCATCAGAAAGAGGGAATTAAGTAAATGGTTCCCTCCAGAGAACTACGTTCCTTTGCCTTAGATCAAGGAAAGGTTCTCTTTGCCTTGATTATAAAAACCTCCAGCTGCAAAAGATGTATGAGCTGTTGCAATTGAAACGTACAGGGAAAAATGATGCTGTGTGCTGGCCAGAGATTTCAATTTTCAGAAAACAAACTATTATGTAACTAAACGGGCTGATCAGCTTTATGTGTTAAGCTGACAGGAAAGAGTAACTTTGGGCAGCTTCTGGTTCTGAAATCTTTATTTAATTTTTACCTCTGCTTTCAGCCAGAAAAAAAAGACGAGAAGAAGCTGCACCCTTGTTTCTCAGAGCTCACAAATGGCTAGGCAAACTGCACAGTATCTTTGCTTCTGTTGTCATGGGTCTGATTAGTGAAAAGGGCTAAATATTCTGGCTCTAATCCAGCCAAGTACTTAAGCATGCACTTAAGTTTAAGCCTATTTGTAATTCAGTTGAGTACAGAGGGAGCACTGTGTGCTTGAAGCCGTGTCTGTCTTAAGTGACGTGTTGAACAGGGGCACGGTGCTTACCCCATCAGAAGAGGGAGTTTTTAGAAGAAAGGGTTCATCCAGAGATGCCATCCATTATCCCAGCTGTGCGCAAACAAGGTTGGGTGTGAGCACCTGCAGGCTGGAGATGACATCATTTACTTTGCGTAGTAGATTGAAATAGTGGGGATTTCCATCAACTCCAAAATCTGGCATTTCGCAGACGTTATTTTCTCCATAAGTGCTGTTTTTTTTAAAATCTGTGTTATCAATATTTGTACCTCAGTAAACAGTGATTGGACACTGACAGTGAGAAAACCTTGAGGATTTGAACAGTGGTAAATCCATTAAATAAGGCAAGGCAGGCCACCTAGCACTAAGTCACAGCTGATAATTGCACTCATTATTGATTTAATCATGCTTATTAAGCAGCTAATTAACTCATTATGTGGCTGGTGTTACAGAGGTATTAATCCAATATGTAAAGTGTAAGTATATAAATTCTCGTTCGGGCTGTTATTTGTATGCCACAAACAAATGTCAATTTGGGACATACTGGCCAAAGCATAGCAACTTACCTTTCAGATAAGAGTTTCTTAATTTGAAAAATACAGAGTTTAATATGCTTAAAGTCACAAATTTGATTTAGGCTGGCCAAGTATTTAAGTCAGTAACAAGCTGAGTGCATTCTGAAAAAGAAAAAAAACCAAACAACCCATAAAAAGCTGATTTAAATTTTGAAAATGAAAAAATTCAGTCACTTGAAAGCTTTGTTTTAGCTTTTTTTTTGTTTTGAAATTTCTTTGCCAGTGTCTTAGAAAGCTGAAAATTCTGATTACAGTGTGTCATTTATGTTCAGCAAGGGATTTCTTAAATAATTTCTGTGTAATCTGGTGGGTTTTTCCCAGATGTTTTTTATTGCTGTGGGCAAAGGGAGCCATTTCAATCACAAACACTGTGCTCTTTGTGACAGCCCTCCAAATACATCATGACCCTATAGCAAATTCAGTCTTGTGAAAATTATTAAGGATCAGCTTACACTAAGACTGCAAGTGAAATGAAACATAAGCCTTTGGTGATGGCAGTTAAGCATGTAGTGTTGTTCTTGACACGTCTGTGGTTCTGGAGACTCGAATAAGCTGTAAAATAGTTAAGTATTGGCATTATTCAGATGAGCATGTTCTTTGTGACATTGCACAAGTATGTCTCATCTTGTAAAGTGCAGTAAGTTAATTTACTAAAGTGTTTTCCTAAATCCAGGAGTGAAACATGAATACCTCCATTATCATTAATCCAGGCATTTCATGCTGTGTGCTCTTTTCCTGACTGTTTCATTCAGCATTTGCAATGGTGTTAACACTAATTGCCAGTAACTAAAATCTGGGCTGCCTGCTGA
>NW_010204072.1:29468-51131 GCF_000695765.1 Mesitornis unicolor
GGGTTGAATCACGCACCTTGAGGTTCGAGGCCCTCCACCTTCCCATCCCCTGTAGGGGAAGGCTTTGTGTGAAGGTGGCTGAAGCCCAGTTCTAGAGAGAACATCAGTTCTGTAGGCATGTTGATTTACACATCCGTGTTTCCTTTTTCAAGAGATTAGACAATTTTTTGATGTTTTGAAACCTTTTAAAAACTGGTTTAGGTCAATGGTTTCAAACCTAAGATTGCTAAGACGACTATTTAAAATCACAGCTATTATCTATTTTAATTTCCTCTGCTGGAGAGTACCCCAAAACATTCATTATGCGGAGGGTATAATCTCTGAACAAATGACATGGTGGAATTAATGAACAATTAACTATGATCATACGTTATAAACAGAGCTGATTAGAATCCACACATGCCTGGGTTTTAGATTCTCTTTTAACTCTGCTTTGTGTCGCTGAGGTAGGACCGTGCAGCTCTCATTTCTTATTCATTGTGTGAGCATAACCTCATTTCCTCTGAGGTAAGGCTACATCTCTTAGTTTTCATGGCAACCAGACAAAGAATTCATCTATTCTTCAACTTCTGTGTGTGGGGAGGGTAGGGGTGAGGAAAAGAAGAATTATTCCTGGTAATTTTCTTCTTATCCTTTTAGCTGGTATGCTTATGTTACAGACTTTCTCCCATATCCTAGAGACTGTTCTCCAGTATCCCATGTGGTGATTAAATCAGAGAGAATATTGTAAAGCTGGAAGAAAGGGAATATCTGTCCCCAGTAGCTGTGGCTGCACGGTGGTGTATGCAGCACGGAATGCAGTTACTGTGCTGTGCAATTTACTGTCTTCATTAAATCAGACAAGCGTCAGGTGAACCGTAGAAATTCCATCTGCAGTCGCAGTCGGCTCCATGCATACTATTTACACTTTTTTCCTATCGCTTCATTTAACTTCCACATGTATGTGTTTAATAAATGAATACCATTATAAATTATGGTGATGCCTTCGAAATAATGATGTCAGATGCTGTGATCAAGAACATTTTCAACCTTAAAGGGAAAATGCTTCTGTCATTTTAAAATAGAAGCAGGCCCTGAGCTCTCCTAATGTCATTGGGGACAGGCGAGGATTTGTTTCAGAACTGCAGTGCAGCACCAGGCAATGACTGGACATGCAGCTTGATGATTTTGCATCATATAAAAGCACTGGCTTCCCTCTTATCGTCTCAGTGCTCTGATCATCCTGAAAAGTGAGACAAAAGAAATGGTCCACTGTATACTGACCTTCATTGTAACAGCAGAAACCTTTCATTATTTTATCGCATTACTCGTTACCCTCAAGGACAATGCATTTGAAGCTAGGAAATTTCATTTGCAGAGAGCAAGCGTGCAAAATTTCCATTACATAAAGAGAGGTGGAGTTTTACATGTGTACTCTTTGTGTATTTGTGCTTCTAGAAATACGTATACTTGAGAGATACTCAAGGAGTAACTTATGGAACAGCTCTTTAATCAGAGGCCATTATGTCTGAATAATTTGTTCTGGAATGGTAGAAAGTTGTTCCTGAAGTAGGAACAACTCAGATACAACACTGTAAGGGGAGAAATGGTTGGTTTGAATTACACAAAGATATGTTCAAATGGTACGTTTAATATTCTTAGCATGTTTATCAAGTGTTCTCTGCCAATAGTATTCTATGCTGGTAGGGACTATGCCCCCTAACTATTAAACAATAAAAGAGAGTTTTAACAAAGTCCTCAGAATTCCAAGGTTATTCATGTTCATGTTGTTAAATGTTGGTATAATAATTTTGTTTGTATCATCATTATCTGATTCTCATGCGTTCTTGTCTTCCATCGCTAACTACTTTGAAAAGTATCTGGGTACAAGGGGAAAGAAATAAGAATTAGGCAGATAAACCCACAGATTTTCTGTGAGGACTTGTTCAGTTATCAGGTATCTTTTGCTCTTAGTGTGCTCCATTTTAAAGAGTGATTAAACCGTTATCTGTGCCCTAATACTGGTAGCCCAAGATACAAATTACGAAACTATGCTTGCCTTTAGATAAAAATGCTTTTAACTAAAAATCTGAAAGTGTTCTTTAAATTATAAGGTACTAAAGTCTTTGGCCTCTCTCTTCTTTGCAAGGTAAATGTGGGGTATGTGAAATCTATCTGCACCCTGCATAGGCCTTCAGCAGTTACAGAACTGTAGATGCAGTGGTTTTGACCAAAGACTGGCGTTGAGTGTAAAGGGGCCAAAGCGCCCCTGAGGGACCGTGTTTCTGTTTGAACGTCCCAGAGCACCATCCCCAACTGGACGTCGTGAAGGGAAGACCTCAGAAGCCTGGCTGCAGGTCATGACGCTCTGGCTGCAGAGAGCTGGTGACGTTCAGTTCAGTGTGTTCAAGTGGGCAGGAGAAAATGTATCAGGTTTTGCGTGAAGGTGCAGGGGAGAGCAAGAGTATGTGTGCAGTAGGTAGCAGTCTTTGTCCTTCTTTGTGCCTTCAGCTTTCCACAGACCAAGCCCCAAGGAGAAGAGCAGCTCCCTGGGTCTGGAATACCCCCTTGTCCCTGTTAAGTTTTAGAGCCACTCAGCTCTGTTGGCAGCCCTGCCTTGAGCAGAGCTACGGCTTCTGACAGCAATTGGACGTGTGATAACTTGTGATTGGAAAGGATACGTTACCTTTGATATGAGAGTGAGTGAGGTTTTCTTTCTTCCATCTCACAGTATTAGGGAGATGGAAAGCAGTAAAATTTGCAAGTTTAGCATTCAAGAAGGTAAGGTTTATTTTAGTTGGTGTTTGGAGTCTGTGTAAGTAAAGGAAAGGGTCCAACTCTGCAGGGAATTGGGATTTGCTGTTTCGATGGGATTAAAATGGAAATCTTCATAAAGGAAGATTCTTTCTCCTATAGAAATGTCTGTTACTCACAGATCACTAGGCAGAGGCCCTTCTGCTAGCTCTTCATGAGGCAGCTCCAGAAACAACAGAGTTTTATCAGCCTGTTGCTCCTTACAATCTAGTTATAGCAGCTTTTCCATAGCCCTGTGTTGCTCTAAGTAGGACACTGCTGTCCTAATGCAAGTGTTTTGCTTCTGGGATCTAAACAACTTCATCTTCAGGGCTTTTCATTGTCCACCATGGACACACTGGACTATTCAAAGCTGATGTGACTGTCTTTGATCCAGTTCTGCACAAAGTCAGGGATATGCTCTTTGATGTCTATCAGTTGAAGTAACATGCGAGCTTTTACTACTGAACTAAATCTCCTGAGTCAGCTGAAGGAGTATCACCCTTCAGATGCAAATTTTTAATTCCAAGGGATAAACAGCACAGTCAGTAGTTGAAGTAAAATGCTTGCAAAGGACATGTAATATTATTTTCCAAGACAAAATTAATAAAAATTATGCTTGATGTGTTTTGCTTTTTGTGAGAAGCCTTTCCAGATAGAAAGTGGATGTCTGGAGACCAAACCAAGAAAGCGTTGATCAATACAGCCAAAGGAAACCTGCAGCATTAGTTCCTCAGCCAGTAATGTGATTGCTTAATAACTAGTGGCATTGATTATTGAGGAACTGTGTGCTAAAAATGAGAATATAGATTCATTTACAACAAAGCAGCTCATCTCTCTTCTGGCTTTCAGAGAATATCTATAACCATTATGTGAGCTACAACATATTGATGACCCTGGAGAAGCAACAGGGCATTAAGAAGGATGAAAAGAAGTCAGAGACGTGGTTGTAGTTTGTGTGATCTTGGAGTATGGCCCAATGTTTCTTGGACTAGTCTGTTGAGAGTCACTGAGCCGCTTATCACTGAAAGCTGCAAGGCTTAACTCCTCTTTTTTCTCCATCTCACCATGCCCAGCATTTCCTTGTTAGTATTGCAGATGTTCGACTCATCTTTGGAGGGACACCAGTGGTTTGGGCGCACACCAGCGCTGGCCTTGTGGGAATCAGAGGCAGACAAGAGGGCATGAGCACCCTTTTTTTTTTTCCAGTTGCAGCTTTACTGTGAGATTAAAATAAACCCTTAGCATGTTTATGGTTTGGTTCTTTCTGTTGAGTAGAGGCAGAACAATCTTCCAGTCTCTAACGCTTAGCTGGATTGCAGATTGTGCTGTAGCCCTTTGTAGTTCCAGCTGTAAAAGTGTAAGGTAAAAAGAATACATTTTCAGAACACATTCTCAGTGTCTTTGTTTACCCTGAAGATGTTGGGCTTTTTTGTTACTAAATTGTCAACTCTACAGTATCTCCAGTTTCTCAGTAACCTCACTCACTAACAGGACAATATTTGCCAATTAAAAAATGGTGCCTGGCATGCACTCAGTTGTTTTACTGGAAGAAGGAACCGCTTTTTCTCCTATTGTAACTGTGTATGCAAGTGATAAGTTGATTAGGAGCATGAGTAAAACCTCCATAGGCTCAATTCAGGCTCTACTTTCTCCCCATGTCATTAGAAATTCAAATTGCTACCTGTGCTGGTAGGAAACATCCAACTGCAAAAGCTCCTTTTGTCCCCAGCCTGTCACCTTGCTTATCTTTTCCTGCAATTATAAGGAAACAGAAGGAAAACATTGGTGAGCCCAGTTTCCAGAAATTTGTGGTTTGGCCGTGATTTGCTTTTAGCTTTAGGGTTCAGTGCTGTTCTCTTGCTTCCGTGCTGTGGGGGATTATGCAGGTGTCAGAACTTTCAAGCCCAGTTGTCTTTGTTTCCACAAACTTGATTGCAATTTTAGTCCCAGATGTTACTTTGAAAAAGCAAAACGGTATGAGTTTTGAAAATCTGACCCTAAAAGGTATGTTGCTGTTAAATCCCTGAGCTTTAACATTAAAACATTTCATTTTCTCTTAAGAAGAAACTGAAAAAAGGTGGTTGGTGACACTTTCACGATGGCATACCTTTGCTACCCGTGAAGCCTGAGTCACAGCATCAGTAACATCAAAGCGTTTGCTCAGGTACAAATGATGTGCCAGGGAGGAAGCAAAGGCAGAGGTGATACACACATATGGTGAGTGCTTGCTAAGCAGGAGGGTTAAGCTCAGACTCCGTAGGTGTAACTGTTCTCCCAGCATTACAGACAAATGCAATAGGGCTGAAGACAAAGACTCCAAAAATCTTTGGACTTGATCCTTTGTGGAAAACATGCTACCAGAGACTGACTTTTGTCAATGCTTTCTGCTTTCCTCCATCACACTGAACATATGTTGGTTTGCTTTGTATGTGACATTTGACCATATGTTGAACAAGTCCTCTAGGAATGACATGCCAAGTGCCAGAAAATGCTCTTCTGTGGCAAACTGACAGGTAGACAAATGCTATTCTCTTTTAATGATGTTTTAACATAAGCAGAGATTTGGTTATGTCTGAAAATATATTCAGAAGGAGGGACTGAGTTTTTTTAACTCTAATATGAGAAAAAAACCAACCATGAGCAGTGGTTTAAAAATTTCCCCCCTACCTTTGGTCATTTTTATTAAAGGAGAGGAGAGTTTAGACTTAATTTCTTTTTATGCTGTGCTTTGTGTGGTTATTTACTGCGTGTTTGAAAGGAGTGTTACAAGACTCAGCTCTCGCCTCTTTTGATTCAGATGTAAATGGTTCCACTGTGTATGAAACCTCAGAGAAACAGACCCTAGCAAAAAGGTTTATCCCATTTAATGTTTAAAAAAAATAGTTAAGACCTTTCCATTTAAGCCTACCAGCAAGCACATATATGTCAAGGAAGAATCAGAACAGCCAAACACAAAGATTTCTTGTCATTAGAATCAGTTGGAATGTGGGATTTCTTTGCAACTTCATAACTTTATCTGGCTTAAATAAAGAGTGTATTAGCTGCTTGCAGAGAGTGCTCTCTGTGGAAAAAAATCGATGCATTTCATTCCATTTGCATCATCGTTTGACACTGAAGATGAACATTTTTGCAAAGGAAAAAGTGATTCCTTGGTTCCTCAAAGAAGAAAATTGTGTAGGTTGGGTTTTCTTGCAGTATCATAAGGAAGCAATCTTCAAATGGAAACTTTTGAGTGTATATATAGTGGAGCAGTAAAATCAGACACACTTTTGTGGGTGAGCAAATATAAACTAAAGACATCAGAAACTGAAAATGAAAGTGACAGAAATTAATCTGGAAACCTCTCTGCCCTGCTCTTGATCTGGCCTGTGGTCTTCTCTGTAATTAGATAAGAGAATAATTTCTGGGTTTGCTTGGGTTTGTTTGTTAATTTATTCATTTTAGAATGAAAGTGGAAGATTTGAAATTGTTATGTTGGACCAAAGTCCTTACATGGCTAATCTGTTATTTGTTGCCTGTGGCTTCTCAGGAGACTGAGCAGAAGGTAGGAATAAGGAATAAGCAGATCTTGGGAGACCATTTGGGCTGCAGAACTGTTGTGGGATTCAACACATCACCAGTACGGTGGCTGTTTGTTGTTTTGGGCTTCGTATATTTTTTTTAAACTGAATTAGTAAAACTTTTTTGGCAGGGTTGAGTTTCGTTGTTCTTCTTAATGTTGTTGTAGCATATGGAATATACCTGCAATATTCAGTTCTCAGTGTTTCAGTAAGCACAGGAAATCTGAGGCAAGCCATAACATTCATACTCCTTTTGAGGGTTAGCATTAGCCCGTTTTTTTTAACCAGATGGTTTTTTTTATGCACAAATGTAAATTACAATTTGCATGAGTTTACATGTACGTATGTGTACACACACTTAAGTTGCTGGGTTTGCTGTATATTTTATCATAAAGCACCAATGGAAAGACACTGCCACAGTGGCATAGAAACAGTATTAAATATTTTTCAATGTTTGATTACATTTTCCAGCATTTCTTCTGCAGTGCTTTCTGCCTTGATAGAATGAATAGCTCATCAGCACCTTAGTAAACATCAACTGCAGCCTGCAGCTTTATTTTTCCCTCATTAAACAATTGACAATGTGTTCAGTATTCCAGCCCAGCTGATCATGAGATAAAGTGTGACTAAAAAGGAGATCATCGGGTGGACGCTGCAGTGTTTGATACGACACAAAGGCCGCCTTTCTCTTCTCCAGTGCGCCCGTGCGGCTCCTCCTGCAGTCACCAGGAGCAGTGCGTGCCTGATTGAGGCACATTACTGTATCTGAAGCACTTGCTCTGTTTCATCATTGAAATTAGCACAGCAGCAGAGACATCCAAGCCAAGCACAGCCACTTCTTGACTATTTGTATATTCAGCTGGTTGCAGTGTTAGGTTTAGTGGCTGAGCTTTTATGCTTTTGTGGCCCTTCTATAGTCCTTGGCATGGGGTGTCCCTGAAGCATTCGTGCTTTTTGTGCTGGAAGATGGCTAAGCGTGGTATTAGACATATCCATTAACTAGCTACAGTCTCCCTCAAAGAAGGATCTTCTCGTTTTCCTTTGTACATGATATGCACCTTTTTAGTAAAAAGTGCTGTGTTGCAGACAAAACACCTCACAAGTAAGGCTAACAACTGTCGAAGGTGCAGCTTTGATTATTCACACCAAGGCTGTCTCGGAAGTGCCATCCTTGTAGACACAGCAAGTACTACAGCTGCCAGCCTTATCCAAGCAGTGCTGAAACCACTAGATGTGATATGCAAACCAGGAACTTGGTTCTATTTCTGAATGCATTCGGGCACGTGAGAAGGGAACTGAGACCACTACATCTCTTCCATGCCCCTTTCGGGTACGAAAATACAGAACTGACATGAATTTGGACTAATGCCAGAGAGCGGAGAAGCTTCCTTTGGAAGACTCCTGCTGCCAAATGTTTAATTGCTTTTTTCAAGGCTGGAGTTGCTTTATAACATTAATTATTCAAGCCTTGAGTATCTTCCAAATGTAGCTTTTGACTGTGTTGCGCCATGGGAAGTGGAGATGGAAGTGGTGTGTTACTGTGTTCGTCTTTGCCTCCATGCTAAGGCAGGGCTGACCCCTGTTGGCCTCTGAGTTTAAATGTTTTTCTGTATCAGCGCCTGGAAGCTTCAGAGCTTTGCTTTTTCCTAGTACCTGACAAGGGACCAGGAACCTGTAGCTCGCAGGCCAGATGCAGCTGGAAGCTGTTGTGTATGTCATGTTGTGGGTGTTTGGGCTGCCAAAGACATTTGGAAATACTGAACCCTCTGCGAAGAGTCAGCTCCTCACACGAGTGTGGGAATTTGTTGCAGCTTCTTTTGTAGCCACCTCTTTAGTGAAAAAAGTGTGGGGACTGTATTTGCACAGTGTTTGTGCTGCTATCCTAGGACTGCCTGCATGCCTAGAACTTGAAAGCATCCATGTAAAAACATTTACTCAAGCTTTCTGGCCGTGCAGTAGACTACAAGTGTATCTGTGTGGCTTTTTATCTTGGCAGACTCTTGTTTTCGTAAGACCAGTGGTGGAGTTAATGTGGAGAGCCATGCTAGGAGCACAGCAGCATCTAAAGAGATGACATGTCCTTCACAGCAGAGCTTATTCAGCTCCAACCAGTTGGAACTAAAGGTGAAGATAGCACAGGTTTATTTGCAGAAGTTGGCCCACCCCACAAATGGCCAACTTTTTGCAAGTATTGCAACTTCAGTTTGGAAGTAGAAATCAGGGACGGAATACTCAATTATGAAGCATTTAGATATTTTTCTTTTAGTTGTATTCTTCTTCGTATGTACCTTCAATATATTTTTCCCCCTTTTGGCCTGAATTTTTTGTTCAGCATTATCGTTCCAATACTCATAGAAGTTGATAATAACTGGGAAAATGTCTTTCTTATTTAAATATGAGAGCCACATACAAGCAGCTGTACCTTTACTGTACCTGCGTGTTCCTGGATCAGTTCAGGTATGACCCAGGCCCTATGGAAATCGCTGGGGTTTTTTGCACTAACCTCAGTGGATGGTTCTCAATATCAGGTCACTGTGGGCTACTGGAGTCTAAGCCTTCTGCCTGAGGCCACGAGAGGCAGCACATGGGATTTGGCATGTGCAGCCTCAGAACTGCTCCTCTGTTATATAGCACAAGGATGTAAAAAGTCATTGACAAAATGTGGTTAGGGTTTTCTTAAGCAGAAGGACTAAAGCGTATCCACACAGGTACACCTACACATGGGTGCTGATGGCAGGACAGCCAGTGGCAGTGTGTTTGGCTCAGAAAGTTTCAGTTGCCAGTCAGACAGTTCGTACAAAACCTGTAAATGGTCCTTTTCCACAAAAGCTAATCTTTGGCACAAATGTACGTGAATTCTAGATCAAGCGGATTGATCTACCTCGTAAGTGCAATTCTGGTATATTCTCTTTTCGTACAAAATAGCCTCTGATAGCACTGAAGTGAATAATTCTATATTTGGCAATTATTTATGAACTGCAGATCTCATAAACACAGCAGATGCATTTCCTGGATGGCAGCCATTAGTGCATCTGGGGCCTCCTTTACTAGTTAGTGAAAATATTGGACTGGAAGGGAAAAGGAAAAGATGCTGGCACCTCTTTCTAATTTCACCTAATTTCTGAGGTGCTCTGCAGCATTCCTTCCCTGAGATTTGTCACATTGGAAGCATGCTTTAATATCTCCCAGATGTTTAGGTTTTTTCCAAATTAGTAGTCTTCTAGGATATGCAGCAGGCCCTGCTTCTTGGAGCTTTGTATCCAAAGCCATTTAGGACAGCACCCTCTTAATTTCTTAAAAGAAAAACAAGAAATCCTTGCAAAGGTTTTTTGAAAGGATTTTCTTATTGTCCCACACAGTAAGAAAGATTGTTAGAATGAGTCTTTTGAGTAGCTGAAAAGTGGAATTGGATCTCTCGGATGCCCAAAGATTTTCTGTGATCTACATAAGCATGCAAACCTGGGACAACAAGAGATGTCTTGTTCCCGGTGTGTGAAGGCCACTGAGAGAAGCAAAGGGGTGTCAGGTCTCGGCTGTTTCCGCTGTGGCTGCCTTGGTGGCAGCCGACTGCAGCGGTGCCAGGCGCAGTGCTGTCCTGTGTGCCATGCGTACACGGGCTGGTGTGGGAGCTCCAGCTCGTTTTACAGGCACGGACAAAATACAGCCACAGGTGACATTTTGGGAAGGAAAAATACCCACCGAACCTGATCTGGGGTATAATGGAACCTTCGCTGCTTTTTGATATTCCTGGTTTCAAAACTAAGTAGTAATAGAATGGGGAGAAACACCTGTTTTATGTTAATCTTGAGGATTTCCTATCTCTTGTCTCAGTGACAAGATAGGGTGTATATTACGCAGTTTGTCAAATTGTTTTGTTTTTGTCCAAAACTTGTCTCAGTGGTGTGGAGAGTATTGGATATTCTTTTTTATCCTTCCCATTCTCATTCCTCCTGTCTTCCAGGCTTCAGTTTTTCTTTCTTTAATGACTTTCCTTTGAGAAAGGGAGTTCAGTTGTAGTAAGGATAGGACAAAAGGGGGGCATTTGGACTGTTTTTTTCTTCTCTATGCTCGAGGAGAGAGGAGGGATGATTTCAGGCCATTAAACATGCAACTAAGCATGTTTAATGCTTTGGGCTTAGTATTTCCTCTTGCTGAAAAGTAGACATTAGTTTTAATATGGACTTAGTCTGGGGAAAAGCATGTTCTTTATGATACAGAGCATTTTGTTCAGCGTGTGTTAGAATTTGAAGTGTGAATCTTTATGGAATTGGGATTGAATCCCTCTGATGTCCCCAGGAGGCAGTGTCAGTGACAGTGTTTGCCATGTCCACTTCTGTCCATGAAGTACATTCTTCTTTAATAGAAAAGCAAATATCAAGGGTCATTTCTTTAGCTGTACATGACCTTATTCCCTCTGTACACTAGCTGTATGTTGTATTTTATGTATAAAGTAAAACACTTAAATGCATATAGTAAAAGATATGCCAAGTCAAATACCCATAGAAAACCACTTCTAACAGGCTTATGAGAACATACCTACTTGAATGGTAGGCTTTCAAGCTTAAGGTGTCATTGGCATTTTCCATGTTGAGGTGAGACCAAAAGAAACAGTGCAGCAAGGGACTGAGAACTTAGAAGCACAATTTGATAAAATTATTCCACTTACGTGCTGATAGCTTCTTATCTTCGTGATGGCTGGGAGATTCAGTATCATCTCTTCTTGAATATTTTTGAAGACGTTTTTGTTTTCACTTTTGTTTTTAAAACAATGTATTTTTCAAATTTCTGTAATCGCCCTGTAAACAGCTTAATTGCAAATATTTATTCTACTAGTCTTAATAGAGTTTGTCATTTTGAATATGAATTCATTTCCAGTCTTCAAAAATGTCTTGGGGCATATTAAACTACAGTGTGGATGTGAGTGTCATTTTTGATAATTTTCCACTGCTATATCTTTCCAGGAAATATCTTAAAATTTCTAAAGGGCCATTAGGGATTGATGCAAGATAGCAGACATAGCAGTAACATATAGCTCTTGGGTACGTGGTTCTCTGTTATCTTTTGTGCAAGAAAACAACATTGAGATGCAGCCTTTCAAACTGAACCATGTTCCTAAAAATAGGCTAATTGTTTTTTCAAAAAAAAAATAATGGGTGGAAGTGGGATAAGAAAAAGGACCTACTTCCTCTGCCAGTGGGTCTTTATGCATTTCTGGTAACACTGCTTATGTATTGGCATCCACGTGAGCCCTTAAGCTTGAGGAAGGAAGTCAGCGAGAATACTGCAGAATACATTACTAGACATTTAAAGTAGCATACTGCATATAGCGTCTGCACCTCAGGGCATTTTGTAAGGTAGCAGTTTGCTGTTAAGACATCCTTGTGTGCTGGCTGCGCGTCTGTCAAAACCAGGCTTTTTTCTTGTCGTATGAACTCTAGCCTTTCATTTCATCACGGTCTCAGAAGTTGAAGTCTCAAGTCCAGGTCTGCGAATAGTCTGTAGTGGAAACTTCTACTGATGTCTTCCTGCCATTACCCCAAATTCATACTGAGCCTGTAGACTAATGACTCTCGCTCACTCATCTGTGAACCATTAGAGGTCCATGAAGTGTTTGCTGCTGAGGTGATCTTTCCATCTCATTGCTGCTTTAGATGAAAAGAAGTGAAAATTACCTGATTTCTGTAATTGCTCTAGAGCGTGCCGGGTCATCCATAGAGAGCTAAGGAGTATCTGTGCATTAAAAAGGAGAAGACTCAACAAGATTATTACAAATGAGAGGTTTCCATCGTATGACTGTGAGCTTGAAAGGGACAGATTGTGCAATCCCCATACAAGTGTTGTCCCCTGTGTGAGAAGACAGACTTCAGTGAAAACTGCCTTCAGCCCCATCTGCCTCCGTGGTCAGGATCCTTCTGAAATGCATGGGCTCTGGAAATGCAGACCTGGCAGCACGAGTGGTTCTCTTGCAAAGCCTGGGGAAGCCAGGTGCCCAACCCGCTTGTGCTGAGTGGAGCAGACAGTATTGATCCTTTGCATCTGTGCTAGGGAGAGCAGGAGCTCCAGGAGCACCCATCGGTCAGCACATTTACTGAAATCTCTTGCTCCATAATTGCTCTTTTGAAGTCACTTGACTCAGTTGATGCTGGGCTTGAGCAGTCTCCCTCAGGTCGGTAGGTCCTGCCTACAAATGTGGGTCATTTGGCAGCTGTTCCTTATTGCCAGTGTTACTAGGGATAATGCCACATCGCTAAAATGGCTGCCATCAGCAGGGTGCCTGCACTGTCAGTTGTAATTTAAATCTTTGGCCCAAATAATCCCTTCTGGATTCAGACAAGGAAGGGACTTTCTGTGTTTCCCCTATCTGTGCTGAAGAGAATGTCAGCCCCCAGAAAGACACAGCTTCATCCCCCTGGTTTGGCAAACAATTTTGGATTGCAGCCCACATGAACACGGACTAGCCTTGAGGCCGGAGAGAATGGGTTTAGACAAAGCAAGACCTGTCAGGGCCCAGTGGGACAATCCTTGGACCTGACAGATTTCGGTTTTGAATCAGGGAACAATCAGGGATTTTGAAATGGGTCACCTTCCATCTGAAGAAGAAATTAATCAGGTGGACACTGGGTACTCACCCAGTGATGCTGGTGATGGTGGTGTTTTCCGTGTGATGCTCATTTGCATTGGATGAAAATGCCAGGAGCAATGAGAGAATTGTGCATTAGCGCTCGTGCACACAAGTAACCATTTCAGCTTCGTATCTCTCTATTTCTGGGGACTAAGAAAGGGCCACTTCCTTGTGCCAGGTGGGCTTGGGTTTAAGTTAGGATTTTTTATGTGTGTTTTAGATTTGTTTTGGCTTGGTTGGTTGGTTTTGGTTTAGACTTCAGTATAGACAGCCTGGCCTTTAAAATGCTCTGACTAGTTGAACTGAGTTTTTCAGAGGCACTTGAGTCAGTGTCACAACTTTAAATCACACACAGAGAAAAAAAAATTTAAGCACTTGTTTTTCTGTGAGTGAAAGAACCTCTCAACCGCTTTGTGCTCTATGCGGACAGGGTGTACACCACCTAGATCTCTGATCCTAGTGTTTGCTGCTGGCTGACTGCCTTCAGTACGGCTGGCTGCAGGATGACACATGAGGCTTAGGGACTTACTGCCTCTTCTGCCTTTTCTGTAGTCCCCAAAAGGCAATCTCCTCAGTCCAAAGTCATGATGTTTTCATTCCTTACAGCATGCAAAATTGTAGCATAGGGAGAAAGGCTGGTGTCCCCCTTGCTCACCAGTGAAAGGGACCTCGTTAGCCAGTTAGAGCTAAAAGGGCCCTTGCCTGGAGGCAAGCATCCCGAGGAAGCTCCATCACAGAAACTGGGGGGCTGTGTCTTGGCAGATCTCTGGTAGGTGGTGACTCTGGCAGCTGCTGTGCTGTTCTCTAGAGAAGGCTCTAAATCTCAATCTCCAAAGATGTTTTGTATCAAAACCTGATTTACTATGTTAGCTTAATTTTGAACAGTGCACTCCTTTTACCAAAGTGGTTAGAAGGTGAAAAGTACTTGCTGAAAAATTGTTGCGTAATTGCACGTGATTTTGTGTCTATTGATTATGTTACATGAGTTTACTGAAAGATCTCCATCGATGAATTCCTATAACAGTAAAGAAGCTAATATCTTACTGAAAAATTTGCCAAATAAAGATAATCCAATTAGGCTGATGCACATAGCTGAGTTTTTAAATTATTGATGTTATCTTAAAATTGGCTGCCTTATAATGCAGTAAAAGCTGCAATGTAAAAGATAAATTTAGCTGTAGTCACATTGTGATATTGCTGTGCAGTATTTTTTAAAAAGGTACATAAAACAAATGTTTAAAGAGGCTTGTTTTGCTTTACAGAGCGCAGATACAAAAGAATATATTTATAAATTGATTGAACATCCTGGACGTAAACAGTAGGACTTGACTGAAGTGCGTCTGCACCTCTCTGTTGTGAAGTTGCAGGGAAACAGCTCCTGTCTGTAAAGCTTAGTGTGTGGGGGGGTTATTTGCAAAACTCAGGCCAAAATCTAAATCTTTCTTATTGTATTTGCCCAAGGTCCACTTGCAGCTCTTAACTCGCTGAAAGAAAGTATTTTTCTACCGTGGCTCTTAAAATAAACAAACAAAATTCTAACCCGCCAAACCCCCAGAGCAACTGGGCAGGTCGAGTGGCAGTGGCTCACGTACATGAGATCCACAGGCAGGGCTGCAGCTCTGGTCGCTCCCTGTGGCGCTGTGAGGTGCTGCAGAAGTCTCTCTTAGGCAGCATGATCCAAAACTAGTTGCAGCTTTAGTTTTTTAAACCAGTGCTTTCAAACTCAGCAAATAGGCAACAGCTGCGGCACAGTGATGCTGTGTACTGAGAGAAGATAAGGAAAAACTAAAGAGGAGTACTCTGCACTAATCCAATCTAGAGGCTCTATTAAAGCCATGGATCACAGTTGCAGAGCCTATATCCAAAAGCAAAGGGATGAAATGTCCTCCACAGACAGATTAAAGAAGAGGTATTGATTACTGTCCCTGTTATCAAGTACCTGGGACACTAATCAGCGTCTCAGTTGTGCATTTTAGTAACGAAGGAGAGCAATGATTCAGTGACTGGGAAGACAGCAGTATTAAGTAGAAAGAGAATCATTATTACATTTATTCAGCCGCTGTCCAAAACAGAACATTAAAACCTGTCATGATTAATTTTTGTTTTCTAAGGGTACAATCTGAAATATTACTCCAACAGAATATCCTGTTTTAAACATAACCTGGATAAGTTTACTATTTCCCATATGTTTTTGTTGAAAACAGCTTGTAAAGTCTCACATACGCTCTCAGTAAAGGCTTTGTGCCAAAGAGGGAATTAACCCACTAGTCATTTAACAGTTAAAAGTGACTGTTAAATGAAATCTGTAAATCCCTATGAGAAATCTCAGCTCAGCACTCATTATTCGCTGCTGTTACAGTGCCAGTAAAACATAAATGGAGAAATCTAGGTAAGTTTTTACGTTAGGTATCCATCTCACACAAAAAATGAGTAAAGGGACTGTTTTGAATGTCACTGATGTTGAAAGTGAGGATGTTAACCTACCTTTCAGCTTTCGTTAGGATCAGATTTGTGGCACCTGAATTAGGCCCTCATGCCCCTCAGTAATCTGCAGAAAGAGAGTGCCACCTCCAGAAGCTGACTTGTGCACCTGTGTAGAGCAGCTCAGCCAACCTTTCTCCCTGCCTGTGGGCTGTTACTGACCTTCCTGAGGGACCTCAACCGAACACCTGAACTCATCCAGCATAAGCTTGGGTCTGTCTGCCTCTGCCAACCTTGCTCTTTTGTGTGTGTTGGTGTTCGGCTTCCCCGAGTCCAAGCTGTGGTAGCTCGTACCCACACGGTCAAAAAACAATAAAACAACCAAAAAACACCCCCAAACTCTAGAAATTCCAGTTTGCACTTTCTGTGGAGTATGTGTGAGGCAACTGTGTCTTTCTTACTAAGTTGTATTTCAGTCTGCCATTCTTGAGACCTCATTAATAAAGCTGTACCAAAGGAGAAGAAATGCTATTTTTGCATTTAATCCTCACAGGTTTTCCGTGTTCTCCGTTGACTTCTATATATTACATAGCTTTAAAGGTGTCTTTCAAAAAATACCAAGTACATCCTTCCCTATTGCTGGAAATCTAAGCCATTTAGGGTTAGTATCTAGTTACTGGCTAATTGGTATAACTGGAATTACACAGCTATAATTTCTGATCATACTGGATGTATTCAAGGTAGGCTGAGTGCCCTGAAAGTTGAAAAACGGTGGAAAATGTAAATCAAACTTGTGAGGCTATCTGCGTTAATTTTGCAGGCAGACCTGCGATTATGAATGTACAGTGGCATCGACCTGTTCCAATTATTTATATTTTTCCAGTGTGATTTCTACCATTATCCATTATTTTACTGTATTTTTAATGAAAAAGTGTTTATTTTCATTTGAAGAATCCTGAATTATATAATTCATGGTATGTTATGCATATTCAATATTTTGCTGTTCTTGAAAAGTAAAAGAGAACCAATATAGTGAGGAAACTCTAATGTTGGCACTGAAAATGCCAAATGTTTAGCAGCAAATGTAGCCAGTAGCTGAGGTCAGCAGATAAAGGCTACTACTGTAGGTAATTGCCACTGCTTTGGGATCTGGGTTAGGGAGAACTCAATTCCCTGAGCTGGAATTCGGCCATAGCATCCATTTACCTCTAAGTTTGCAAAAGACAAGCTGGGATCTTTGGAGACTGTAAGGTGTGAAGAGGTATTGTGCTTCATCCAAGCTCTTACTGGTAATAAATAAGTGAAATATAACAGCATAAAAACATGGGGGAGCTTTGTAATGTAAATTTACAGTTGTACAGATGTCTGGATACAGAGTGACAGGCATGTACTGTACTAATGTCTAGTGAGTTTTTAAGTGGTAATTGCACTTGCACAATCTTTTTGCAAAGAAATACCAACTTAGCTCTCTAACTTTGCTGATGTTCGAGGGCTGTATGTGTCACCCTAGTAGTTCCACTGTCTGTTATTTTACAGTTCAGTGATTTTCCTGATATCACAGTTAATACTCTTATACAGTATGGATTTACATGATGGGCTAAATTAAGCAGAAAGATGCTACCAGGAGCAGCACATCCACCAGTATTATTGTCACAAGAGGCAAAGCCACTGCCCACCTCTTTTGCTTCTTTTGTAAGCTTTTAAGAAGTGGTTTTTCAGCCTTATATGCATATGGTAAAATTATAGCGAAGTGCTAAAGTACTTGATAACAAAAATATGAATGCTAGTTATTTATGTTCCAGTTGTATCTCTACTAAAATTCTAATAATAATGACAAGAATAATGAATTTTCATTTGGGTCATCCATACTAGTTTGATATTACACGTGTGGATGGTGCTTATTTAAGAGACGACTCTCCTGCCACTAATTTTAGGAAATATGACTTTTGTCGGGGATGACATGGTTTTCCATCCCGCAGCAGTCTGTCAAGGCTCGCAGGAGGGTTCATTTTAGTTTAGTATTCATAGATGAACTAGCCCTCGTGGAAGAGCTTTTCTGCATTTTCTATTTACATTTCAAATCCATAGCATTGCGTGGGAGCAAGAGAATTGTCTGCTGAATGCTGATGGATACAATAATATTAATAATAATATCATTAACAGTGCTTAGGAAACAAATAGATCACACAAGCCTGCATGTGCTTTATTCTGTAAAATCCTGTAGCTCTATAGTTTTCCTTCATCTACAAAATGTCTGTTATATTTTAATCTGAAAGGAGAACGCTTTCCCATCCAGTCTGTTGAATGGCATCTTCCATAACCCAAACACTGCATATCCCCTGATGAAGGTTAGCGTTATGCATCCACAATGCAGGTTCATTTTACCAGACTAATATTTTACTAAGTGCTTGACCTGAGCTTTTGTGATAAGTACCCTCTTCTAGGGAGAAAGACATTTGCTCTGTAAATCAGAAATGACAGTTCATAATGGTACTGTGAGATAGGGGAGAGAAGAGGGGGAAATGGAGCTGAACTCTACATTATGAAGGGACTGTAGTTTCTCATTACAGCCCCAGGAATCCTGATCTACAATTCTTTGCCAATGAATGTATCAGCTCTGGTGCCCACAGGGCTTTGTATGCAGGTAGGTAGGGACAAGATTGCCTTAATGCTTTGGGTAGGAGAAAAGCTTCTTTTCATTTTTTATTGTGGAGGAAAGAGAAGTTTCTTTATCCTTGTTTGTTCTTTGTTTTATGACCAGGTGGCATTCCCGGTCGGTTTATGAGAAGAGCTTGTAAACCCGTAGTTTTTCTAATCTGCAGCCTTTGTAGTTCCACAAGATGGTGCTTACAACTCAAATCAAAATGGAAGTGTTTTCCCTCTTCTTAAATTATCTGTTTCTTGTGCATTCTTTTTCCCTTTTGACTGTGTTTGTTGCTTTAACTTATGCAGTCAAATAATTTATAATACCTGGTAATTAAAAATGAGGTTCCTTAATAAATTATGTGGGAGTTGGGTCACATTTTGTATTCAGATTCATAAGTGCTTTGCTCTAACTTTGTGCAGGAGTGATGCATGTGCATATCTAAGCATTCTTTATTTATTAATGGCAAAAAGACTTCTTTTACTTAGTGATTATACTGCTTAGTGCCTCAGGAGCGTGTTATTTCTCTATTCCTCTTTGCCGAAGCCAGTAAAATCCAGTTGATGAGGTCTATGGCTTCCTTTTGTTTTAAAGTCAGGCTCAACACTATTCTCTGCAATTTTCAGACCAGCAGCTATCTTGTCTGCATGTTCAAATGCATTGGGCTGGAGAATATTTTTTCGGATATCTAACAAACACAAACTCATGTGCGTGCATATGTACGTGCAGAGAATTGTTTGTCTAAACATGGAAATGAGTCTTTGAAAAGATCTGTTACTTTTCCTACCATTACAAAAAACAGAGGTATGTTATTGGAGAGATGACTTAACCCAAACGAAAATTGGATCAGTGATACATTTATAATGTATCTTAGATGTCTTTTTAAAAAAAAGTCCACATTAAAGCCTTGGCTCATCCGAGATTACCTCAGCATGATAACAGCTTGTTAGCCATTGCCCTGGAGAGAGGAATTGGGAAGTGTAGAAAAGCTGTTGGGCTCGGGAATTATTCACAGAATGGATACAGGATTGATGGTTTGTCCTGGCAGTTCATGGGAGATGGTTACGTTTTCAGTTAGTAAAATCCAGCATGCTATTTGGATGCACTATTCATTTTGGAGAAAGCTCTGGGCTGCAATAGAAAATACTGCATACTAAAATTACGTTAAATACCAATGCCTGCTGTGGGGCGGCAGGGAGGAGAATGAGGGAGTGCCATCTCTGTGGTATTTGTCAAGTTTTAATTGTTCATGTCTTACTCAAAAAATGAAAAAAGTTTTATGAAAATATAGGAAGCTCTTTTCTGAGAAACTATAACATAATTGCCAAAGGAAAATTTAATTGAGGTTGCTGGGTCAACATCTTAAATGCTTTATTTTACCTTCTTGTAGCATTTTAATTCATAATACTCTAGGGCTTTTTTATTCCAAGAAAAAAGATGAGTGGTCTGTCTTACGTGATTTTAGCAATGTGTTGTCAGCAAAACCTGACCTCCCAAAACCAGAGTGCGTGCTTCTGCTCGTACCAATGACTGCAGCCAGGTTGCACACCCCACAGGATTCCTGCCCCGTGCTGCTGGGACAGCGCTTGGGAGGGTCCCCAGACCCACAGGCGGTGTGCAGTGTGCCACACGTCCCCGTGATGGCTCCTCTTGAATCCCCGGCACAGGGAGACAGTGATGCTGCTTCACTGGGGCCACAGCTCCTTTGGGGATTTTGTATGGGATTTTTATCTTATTAAAGCAAATAGATAACTAGGGGGAAATGACAACTTTTTTTTTTTAACGGTTGTGTTGTTAATTAAAGTTAAAAGGAATTTTCATCAATCAGAAAAGGTGTGCCTGTATTGGCAAGTTTTGAGATGTGTAAAATAAATGGATTTATAATGGAAGAAGATATTCAGTACCCTAAATATAGCAGCTGCTGCCTCCTCCATAATGCACTGTGAACACTAGCTAGTTTGTCCTGCCAAGGCACTGCTTTTTCATGAAGCATCCTGTAGGTAATACAGGTACAAGAAATACTACTGCTATACAGTAATTTTAGAAGCCCTGTGAAAGCTGTTTAACATCAGGTAAGAGATAACTGTTCACCGAGAGAAAGGAAATGCGAGCATTAGCTACAATAGTAGCTACAGACTTCAAGGTTCTGCCAAGGAAAAGAAATGCAATGCTAAATAAGCAAGTTAGGAAAAAGCCAGAATTCAGCCATGTGTGGTGTGTGCATTATTCACACAGACATCCCAAGGTGTATTTGTGCATCTGCTCAAAATGTTTGGTGTGAAATCAGATACCAGGAGCTTCATGAACCTATTTCACTGATGTAGCACAGATTACAGCTATGTTAGCCAGGGCAAAACCCAGTAATATTCTAACCTCATATAGTTTGAACTACATTTTGATAAGTATAGCATGAGTACCAGCTATGAAGTATGGTACATATGGGTTTAGACAGTGCGCAGAGAGGTACATAGCTCATACCTGCTTCATAAAGACCTTTAGTAGTTGCCACTCTTGTGTTTTGCCTACAAAGATAGGAAAAGACACCCTAAATTTTTGAGCATGTTTTAGGAGAGCTGCTTTACCACACAATAAAAATGTTCTTGTTGTGTCTGCACCATAGTTAGAAAGTATGGCACTACAACCCAGTATAATTCACTATCAAATTGCTATACATCTTGAAAGCTCTGCTCTGTCTTTAGGAATTATGCATCCTACAGTTTCCTCCTACTCTTCTGTCTGTAATTCCTAGGGAACCATATGAGCATTGGTGCAGTCTCTGAAGCTGCCCTTGTCGCTTCCTTTGTAGTTCTAATGAGACTTCAAAAAGCATCTGTCTTAAATGTGGCCACCATCTCATGTGTGTAATACACATAAATGGACGCAAAATCAGTAGCAGTGCTTCAGGGACAGCATTAATATTTAATGCAGTCAGCACCACAGTGAGAACTGAGAGGCATTTTTGTACAAGTGTGCTGACAAATGTAAGTCCAGTTTGGAATGTGGTTTGCACAGGTGTTCTCATCCCCCAGCAGCAAGTCAGGAATTACCTTGAGATAATTCTTTATTCATTTTGCTCTGTTTTGGGGAAATTCCTGCGTAACCCAAATGCAGAAGAGTGTTTACTCCTTCCTGGTGTAACCATCTTGAGGTTATTACGTCTGCCATCTGAATGCTCACTGTGTTCGTGGAAAGCACCATTCACAGTCTCTGCGCTTTTTATGGGTTTTATGCCATTGAGTAGCTCAGAGTGAAAGTTGAGTTAGAGAAGCCATTTGAGATTTTGCCGTGACTACGTTGAAAAGGAGCAGCACACTTAAGACTGTGTAACTCATGGTGCTTTCTCCTTGATGCACTCTATAACTGGGAATAGTTACTGTACAGCAATCTTGACCATTGCTGACGAGTTTGTGCATGTCCTAACTCTCAGGCTATGTCAGCACTGAGACTGGGAATCACTTCTGAGTGAAGTCACTCATTTTTCTTTGACTGGGTTCATTACATTGTAGCATCTTATTTTTACATTGTTGTAATGCTTATGAGAAATTTTGAACTTGCAGTTTTCCTCTTAAGTCCCTGCAAAGTGTAATCTGAAGAAATTTTAGGGTACTTTGACATGCTCTTAAAGGATGAATGGTTCAGCA
>NW_010204072.1:51162-70895 GCF_000695765.1 Mesitornis unicolor
GAGAAGAACTGCGTGCTGTGGCCCCATGAGAGCAGTGTGTTCTCCCATACAGTGTCTGTAGCAGGTCTCAGATTGACTTTACGTGGCTGGGGGCTTGTGTTTGATGACTTCTTGTTTTAACCTCCCACTGACTGATGCTGAGTGTGGTTTGCCTGTAGGGGAGCTCTGATGCTCCTGTATTTCACAGAATTGTTAGAAATGGGGTTGGTTGTGATGTCAAGAGCTCCCTTTGTCTACCTTCATCCATAATGGTCTTTGCTCACCTCTTCCTGACAGTCTTTTATTTTTATTCTATTATTTTGTCCAGTGTTCTTAAACTCCGCACATGTTAGAAATACCATTACTTCATAGGCAAGTTATTCTCATTTTAGTGTTCTTGTGGAAGTTTTATGTTGTGCCTGCACACAATTTTACAGTGTAAAAATGAAATGAGTAACAGGCTAACTGGTGCTTGGTAGCCTTGGCCGTAATACTCCTCCATTGAATTGTCTCCACTGCATTTGGGAACAGATTCAAGGGATTAGCTGTAGTTAATTCACGGCTTCTGTTTTTCTTTTATTGGATAATGCCCTACGCCATCTCTAAACAAAGATTAGTAAACCATTATACTTACATGATAGCTGTGGTAGGTTGCATTTATTTCACAGGGCACTGGACACCTCATATGCCATACTTCCCATGGTAAGTGGGTACACTTCCATACTGCTCTTGGTATTTAAGTTGAGTCTACTTCTGTTTTCATTTGAATTTTTCCTTCAGATGGTCTTGAGGGATGAGTAAAGTCAAGATGTAAAGTCAAATGTTTTGTTCACAGTGAGGAGGTTTTTGGCTCAGCTCTTGCAGAGACAGTCAGTTGTCAGGTATCCTGGACAACTACTTCTTTTGCAGTATTGCTCTTGGAAAGTATCACATGTTAGAAATTTCTTCTTCTGTGCAGAAACCATGTCTGAGCGTTTTGAAACCATCTGGCAGTTCTGTGACTTCGTATCACAGTTATGTTCAGAACAAGCCTCAAAGATAGACAACAGAGAGATGGAGTGTTTGGAACGGCTTATTTGCCAGCAGTCACATTTCTGGTACTTAACTCAACTGTAGGATGAAATATTTGCTGTTGTCGCCATGCATCTTAATGATTAATTCTTTGCTCCTGGCAATCCTGAAATATTGAATATTGTTAGGATTCAGACTAAGAGAGAGCCAACTTTTTGTCACATGGATACCTTATACAAATGGGCAGTACACTTTATGTAACATTCCTCTGATACTTTCAACTCGTTTTTTGGCACATTCTTAAAAAAATGAAAAAGTTATTTCTGAACTGTTAATTATTTTCCTGTGCTATGGTGCAATAATATGGTTAACGTGTGACTTTTATTTCCCTATGTGTGCTTACATACCTGTGCATCTATGGAGACCATCAACAGCCACTGATTCCACTTGTCTGCTAGTGTTATTTATTGTTAACAAATACAAGTTCTATATTTAGTGAGAATCACAGAATCACAGAATCTCAGGAGTTGGAAGGGACCTCGAAAGCTTATCCAGTCCAACCCCTGCCAGAGCAGGATCACCAGACCAGGTCACACAGGAAGGCGTCCAGGCAGGGTTTTGAATGTCTTCAGAGAAGGAGACTCCACAACCTCTCTGGGCAGCCTGGGCCAGGGCTCTGTCACCGTTACAGTGGAGAAGCTTTTCCTCATGTTCACATGGAACCTCCTATGCTCCAGCTTGCTCCCATTGCCCCTTGTCCTGTCATTGGACATCAGAGAGAAGAGCCTGGCTCCTTCCTCCTGACACTCGCCCTTTACAGATTTATAACCATGAATGAGGTCACCCCTCAGTCTCCTCTTCTCCAAGCTAATGTTGAGCTCCACTGTTCGGATCCAAGGAATCTCCACTTTCTGGGACCCTCTGCTCCGGTGAAGTATGTCAAAGAAGGAGTAAGGCGGTTGCTGCTTTCATTTTGTACAAAATCCCACTTTTCAGCATGATTTGGGACAAGATGCATGGCATGCGACAAGCCATATGATTAATCAGCAGAGAATTTGCAAACATCAGCAGTGCTTCAAGATGATACAGGAAGATCTGATGTCATGTCTCCTTGTGCTTTCCATATATAGTTCTTTGCCCTTGCTCTTCCCCTCTTCTCCATAGCAGTTCATGTGAGGTCTGTGGTTGACTAAACATAGGGCTGCCTGGAGTCTCTGGCTTTTGTTTTCCCCCTTCCTAATTGGCCTTTACTGGTTATTTTTCAAACGTGATGGTGTCAAGTCAATTTGCTCAGGAGTCGATCGTGTGATTTTCATCATGATGCTTATGTAAACGCTTCTTCCAGCTTGCAGCTTTATGAGCCCAGTTTTTTCCAAAGGCTTTTTGAGGTGCTGTCCATAGCAAATCAATGACATGGGTGTCTTCTAGGTGACCTGTGGGAGAGAAGGAATTCTTAATAAAGGCAAGGTCTTTTAGCTGGCTTAACTGAGGCTGTTTTTCTTGGTGCTTATAGGATGGTATAATGAAACTCTGCTACTTTCTTTAGTACTTTATGATTTGAAGAGTGTAGAGTGGTTTTGGCAGCAAGAAGTTGCCTTGATAAGTATTATCTTAAGCTCCATTTTCACACAGCAGCTGATTATGGGTTTTCTGTGATATTGTGGCAGTGGTTTTGCAAAATCACTTTTCTCTGGGATACAGGTGGAAGATGCAGCTTTTGCCATGTGGAAGCAATGTATTGAAGAAGGAGGAGAAATTGCTGAAGTCTCAGTGATAGAAGCCTTGAGTGATGCATGGTCCTTTTTGGACAGAAAGTTTGGTTTAATCTAACAGTCTGTATTCCACTTGGTCACAGTTGTTCCTGTTCCTAGAAGATGAGCTTATTCTAGGGAAGAGTTTGCTGATGTTTTAGGCCTAGGATAGCTGGAAGTTAAAGGGTCTTTAGAAGTTGGACATGAAAACCACAGCTAATGGATGAAAATGAAACAAAAAGTGCTATTTTAGAAATCTTGGGATTCTAAGCAGGGCAGACTGGAAATGCATAGCCTGCTCTGATAGCTTAAGACAACAATACAGGGTTAAATAATGGAATTTGAAGTGGTTTTGTAGATAGCGGTTCAGCATACTGCTCATACCACACGTGCTGTTTATTTTAGTCTCTAATCCTGAGAGTCCCTTGCCCTGCTGTTGAAAGCAACATATACTGGAGAGGTGAAGGCTGGTGGTGAGGTAACAGAAGCTGTTGTGGATCTTGAGAGTAAACACTGCAGCGTTTCAGTGTGTGTCTTCCATGGGCATTTTGAATATCTGTAACGTGCTGAATTTCACAGGTCACAGCAGGGCTGGCTTTGAGGCATGCTGTTTCGAAGTGTTTGGAGACCTCTGAATAATTACTGCAGGCTATCCTTAAAAAGTGATCACTTTTCAGTCTTTGAGGTTTGATCTTAGCTGCTGCTGAGGAAGAATAGGATGAGACCATGGGCTTTCTGTTCACTCATTTGGAAAGCCTTTGAAGAGAAATTTTAAGTATCTTGTAGCAGAACTTACAGGATTTATCTTTTTAAGTTCTGGAGATCTTTAGATTATCTGGCAGATGTATATCCTTGTCAAAGTTAAGGAAAAAAAATAACTAAAGGATTTACAGATTTTGTAGATACTTTCTATTGAGGAGCAATAGATTACACAAGAGCATAAAGCAAATCTTCTGGGGAAAAAAGCTGTGTGTATCTTCATCTTGCTGTGTGACTGCATTTAAATGAATGTTTGGAGGATAATTTTCTTATCCTTATTTTGTTACAAATATTTACCTTTTTTTTGTATTATTGAAAGAGAACATGTGCTTCATGCTTCTGACTATAGATTTCTAATTCTGTGGATAGTTTAGCAGATGAGCTGAGCTGGCAGCATTTGAATGGTAGTATAGCAAACATGGAATATTTTCATGATGGATGAAGATTAATGGTACACATATTGCTGATCATCTTGGAATTTTATAACTAGGAAAGGATTTTTTTCCCTGTGGCTGTATGTTCTTAGTGTCCACAATTTTAGCAGTTAAACTATAAATGAGTAAAGGTGCATTTTCTCTTGGCAGTAGCTTTCTAAAAGCCTCATAGCTGTCCATAGAGGTTTTAGAATGTAATGTGTTTGAGATGGGGTCTCTCCGATGGAAAGAAGGGAGGGTTTCTGTCCGATGAGCTTCTTTCCTGGCTTTGTATATAAACCTATGGTCTGCTGGTCCCAGGGGGCTCTCTTGTGCACATCTGGCTGCTCTACGTAGCCTTTGCAGTGTCTGCACTCGAACTGCTGTTTTCAAGTCTCAGTTGTGGTGTGCATTAGCCATTATTTTAATTACTAGAACAGAATTTTAGATAACTGTATTTAATATCTCAGATACTACCACTGGTTTCTGTGATATAAGAAGGTTCTAAAACTGAGGACCCTTTGTAGGTGGAAGTTACACAAGCACACATCTGTACTGATGTGATTTGTCAACCATTTGCTGTCTGTAAAGGGTTCCTGAAATACCACAGAGCTATAAATCGCTTGCTCTGGTGGGTTTCAACTGACTCTGCAGCTTTCCAAACTGGCTGAAATGTCATCCACTGCCGTTTGAGGGGAAAAAAATAAAAAATTACTATTTCTTCTTGCAAAATCTGGATCGGTAACTCCAGATTATGGTTTAAACTATTTCAGATTGTCTTTCCAATTCTTGGGAAGATATTTATATTGTTTGTATCTCGTGTCAAACCCTGTTTTTCTTTCTGCTGAATTCTGCCATGTGTTGCTTTGTTTGCAAGTCGCTTCCAAGCCAGTAATCATAAGCACTCCATCTGGTTGGGAGCAGAGTAGTGATAATGTAAAAGGACATTTCCACTATTCTGTTTAAAAGAATCCTCCATCTGTACCAAATCTGCCATTTTAATGAGTTTGTAAAGGGGTTTTGTTGCTTTTTTCCTTTTCAAAGAGGGGAGGAGATTGATTGTTGAGATTTTTTTTCTTCCTTGCATAATCACTCCTAACATGATTGTTTCCAAAGCCCTTTCTCTTCACCAAGCTGAGACTGACTATAGGAGTTGGCATTACATGTAATTCAGGATGCAAAGTAACGACAAGATCCTGAAAATTTTACCCAAAGTCTATAACAAATTGATTTTGCCATTAGTACTGAGCCTTTCCTCTATTATCCTTTGTTAATAGCATGCATGTGAGAAATCATCCTGAATGCTGTAATAATGATCCACAAGGTTAAAAAAAATATAGTGTCACTATGATGTATGACGTGAGCTTTCACTAATCAGAGCTGACTTGATAGATGTGAAAGTGCTGAGATGACTTTTTGGTGCTGGCTGATTTTAATTTTTCTTTGTGCTTTTCTTTTGTAATTCTGATCGTTGCTCTTTTAAAATTAATGGAGAGAGACTCGGACAACTTCTCTTGTGGGAATGTCACAACCTAAACCAGGACAGTTTTGTGGAGGTTAATAGGCAACGGTCTGGGTTAATCATCCACCAGTCTCATCATTCTAACGTGAACTTGAAAAGCCAAGAGCTAGTGACTAGAAAAGCAAAGTAGCTCTGGCAGAATAAATGAGCAGGCGATGGGTAAGGGAGGGCAGACTGGGAGCTCCTGGGCGGGAGCAGGCTGTCACCCAGATCATGCTGGCACTGTCCACGGGACCTGGACTGCCTGGGGAGCGAGCAGTGCAGCCCGCCGGTAAAATAGACACATGCAGTGACTGTGTGAATCCTTCTCTCTAAAAGCTTTGTTCCTCCTTTCCAAACAAGCAGTGATTCAGCTTTAGGAGAGCTGTTGGATTGCCAGTTCTGTGTCACCAGTCACTGCCCCCTGACAGGAGGTTGCAGTTCAGTGGCATCCGGTGACGTGGGGACACCACCCCACAATGGGCTTGGTCATCTGGATGGGCTCTTGTGAGTTTCCATAAAACTGCCCAATTTAATACTTTTATCTACAAAAAGAACTATCCTGCATGCTTAGATTTCATGTGATTCCCTTGAGTACTGTTACAGAAATCGTATTTCTTTTCTCCTTGTTCTCAATCACCTTTTCAAAGGCAGAAGGGTGTTTAGGCACCTCGTACTTATTCAAAGCCAACCCCTCTTTGGTTAGAAACAAAAATTCAGCCACTAGATAGTAACCCTGTGCTCTTGGGTTTCTAGAATTGGGATGTTTATTGTTATTGTTTTGAAATGATAGGTCTCAGTCCTCAAAATAAATAGTAACACTAAATCAAAATTCAGCTTTAGAAAGCGAATGTTTTAGGATACGTTGTGTTGTCGTGGCAGCTTGCAATAACGACATTGCCAAGGTAACTGTGGTGCAGATGATTGAAATCTCTGCTACAGGGAGTTCTGTACAGATATGTCAGTGAGGTAAATTCATTTAAACTGACTTGGTCATCATTTTGTACTTAAATCGAGGCGGAACGCTCCTCCACCCCTGTGGACAGCTGTTAGCTTCTCTGTATTTAGCCAGTGACAGAAGCAGGTCTTAGTCACAGATACTATAGTGCCATAAGCAAAAGTGTGCAGAAGCAGAGAGTAGATGTTAATAGAGTGCATTGTCAGTAGCATTAAGGAAGTGATTTCAAGCTAGATCACCTGAGTGCATGGCCAAAAATATTTATGTAGTGATACATTGGGACCTCAACTTTTGCACCTTCTGAAAGATTTTTATGTCGATAATTAGCTACCAGTTCTGCATTATAACCCAAAAGCAGGGAGCTACTTCCTGGTGGCTGGGCTCTTGTCGATGAAAGCATGGAGAAGTGTTCCTTGAAAATTTGAAATTATCCTTGTAATATTTTACATATACATTATTTCCTTTCATAGGCAAATGAGATATTGGACGTATCTTGCCTGACAAAAATATTAGTCCCTGATTATTGTTTCCCTCCTCTTACCCTTTGTTGTTCTTCTGTACCAGTGAATATCCATGTGCAGCTCATGTGTGTGAGGTGAGATGTGTAACAGGCAAGCGCAGTGCATGCTGTGCAGGTGCTTGTGGTGAGTTGAAGAGATTTCAATATTCCCTTTCCCAGAAGGTGGATATTCTTTAAAGCCACTCCTAACGTAGGTACCTGTAGGGAAGCGTGCAGAAAGTTCCTGCTGCTCACAGTAGCTTCCACCGAAAAGGAAGACATCTGCTTTACTGAAATCATGAACCTCACTCTGGGCTTCCCTCTAAAGCAAAATGATTTTGCTCTTAGTACTGCTTTTAGTCACTCTAGTTTAGGAACTTGAAGTATACAGACAGCAGCCTTTTAGTTTAGGAAAATAGCCTCTAGAAGCAACGGCACAAATCTATCATAATTAGTCATCAGAAGATCTGAATAAATATAAAATTACCGTGGAGTAGGAGGCAGGCATATGTGGTATTCAAAACACACAGAGTGTAAAATGATGTTATTGTTGCCTTTAGAAATAGTTCAAAGTAGTCTGCATTCAAAAGAGCTGATAAGCAGAATGACAAAAGCTTGTTTCATGAGTGATTCCAAGCAGCAGTGGTTTTCTGATCAGCTGATGCTGCAGCTATTTTGGGTATTCCACAGATCATGATTACATACACGGGGAATGATTGGAGGCAGCAAATATGGTAAGTGAGCCGGGAATCCTGGGACATGCTCCGTTACTAACTTAATAGTCTTACAACCGCTTGTCCTTTGCCATTTAGATAGCCCAGGGAAGTCTAACAAGTGACTGTGCTTAATTCCTTTATTATATAAAAAAAAAAAGAAAAAAAAAGAAAAAAAAAAAGAAAGGAAAAATAAAAGAAAAGAAAAAAAAAGAAAAGAAAAGAAAACCACTTCCTGAGGCTACTATTTTTAGCAATGTGCCTTGTCCAAAGTGTTAACTAATTGAGTCATCAGGTTTCATATCTGGCCACAGAAAATGGCAGTGGAAGAGGCAGAATGCTTTCCAGAACAAGTAAGCATTTGTGGATTCTGAAATAAGAGTGAAATCTGCATACTGAGTTTCTTGTATTAGTGTTTTAAGTCTTTGTATGAGGCAAAGCTGGATATAGGAAGAGATACGAGGTACGTTTTGGCTTGTTTGGTGTATTTTGTGTTCTGACGGTTGGATTGCGATATAGGCTGAGGCGGCAATCAAGTGCTATCTGGAATTATTCGGTCTCAAGCCTTACCAATGGCTACATTGTATTCAGGGCACTCCATAGAAGGTGCTGATTAAAATTGCTGCAACATTTTGTAATGTTTTGTTCTGTGATCAGGGCCTTAAGTAACCTAGATATATGTAACAACTTTGTTCACTGAAATGTTTTACCAAATCGTGTGTATTTTGAAAACAGTTAACAGAAATCTAAGCTTTTAAGGTATATTTATCAAAACCCACACCTCTCTACTGACAATCCATAGGTCAATTAAACTTCTAAAGGAGCCTGCTGTAGTGCTAGTAGTAGTAAGGAGGCACCCGTATCACTTTTACTCTCAGGGGTAGCCCCAGTGACCTCTAAGGTGCTCCCTGTGTGATTTAAAGATTCCTAAGCTGCTGTGAAGTGACATCCCTGTACTTTGTGAACTGGGCTCTGAGGTTCTTCAGTAGCTTGAGTTAATCACATCAGTTAAAGACACAAAATACTTTTTTTAGTTAAAGGTATTACCGATGGTAGCACTCCATAGTTTACTACCTGATTCCCATCTCAGCAATAGATTGGTGCTCTGAAAAAATACTCCAGTGAGTTCTTTTATACTTTTATCTTGTTGTTTGCTTGCTGTCAACGCAGGACTGGGTTGTTGTTCCCTGTTAAAAATAATCTTTGAAACTCTGGTTGTTTTCTGGTGATGCTGTTCTTGATCATAAATTCATTTCCAACAGTAATTTCAAAACTATAAAAACATTTATTTGGGAGATTTTCTTTGTGAAGAAATTTCTTGTAGGAGAAGGTTTTGTTCGATTCAGATGTTTTATGGTACTTGATAATGCTTTTTTATTCAGTCCTGAGAATATTATTTACTCTCTTCTGGTTTTTTAGCACAATACTATCAGTCTCCAGGGTGGTAAAGGTCTCTGCTGATGCTTTATATGAGCCCCAGTAACATTTGCAACAGTGAATGTCAGTGTTTAATGACAAAGGAGGAAGGGAAAGGCTTTCTATGAGCTTGATGCAGTCCTGCGAGTTTGTGTGTGCAACAGTTTGGAGAGTAGAGCGAACTGACAGTCTCGCTGCCCTTGAGCCGTGGCACTGACAATGTGCTGGTCTCTGCGTGGTGTGCTCTCCCCCTCTGCGTTGTAGTATAAATGGTATTTACTCTTGCTTTACAGGCTTTTGTTAGAAGTTGCATGGAAACTGGTCTTTCTCTTAGTGTATACTTTGTTTATTGAAGATGTAGTAGCTATTTGAAATGGAATTGAGTGATGGAGAAGGGGTACAGTATATATCTGGTTTGTAAGTTTTTTTTCTTGCCGATGTTGTTTGTGGTAAATTCTGTTTCCATTCCATACATATTTAAATCTGCTTTAGGTTGTTAAATGTGTTTTAGGTGTAAGGGAGAAGTGAGTTTCTACTTCACTGTGATTTTATCCTGTAGATTTGCTATTCAGAAGTCATAATTTAGTTTACATTGATAGAATAAGCCATTACTATGCATCAAATGCTAGAGGTAATTACTGTATAGGGCTGGTAGGCAGCGTTGCTAAGTGTGTAATAAACTGATCTGCACTATAGTGGATAAACCAAAAACTAATTCTAAGTCTTCATTAATTAAAATAGTGAAGCTAAAGTCTTGTAGCCGAGTTTGGAAAATGTTAATTCATTAGTGAAATATCCTTGTTTTCTTTGATTAAACAGCACTGTGTTTTCCAAACATCCTTCATTCTGATGCTAGGAAGTGGTAATTTTCAGTTGAAAGGAAACTACAAGTCTGGTTAAGGTGAAGTAAAACGTTCAAATAGTTCTGTTGGTTTTATTTTTGTCAAAAAGTTAGAGGCCCCTTGTGAGATGTTCAGATCATCGCAGTTCTGCAGAATTCTGACTCTCTAGTACACAGTGGCTTTGAAAACCAGAAAAATACCAGTTTGGTTCTGTAACTGAAAAGTGACCGTGTGAAAATGGCACCATCTAATCTGTGATGATTTATCTGTACATTTGGTAATTTTTTTCTCACTGTAAGATTAAAGCTGAGCTATGTTGTTTTCTTTCCCCCTCTGTTCATCTCAAAGATCACATACAGATTGTTCTCACTGTTACTGTTTTCATCCTCTTTGTACCTGTAAATCTTGGTCCTAGCCTTGCCCCAGTGGTGGTTTAGACAACTCCTTTTGTTTCAAAACGGAACCTTGCATTTAGAGTCAGAACTTGATTCTAGTTTAAAACTCTTGATAGCAATTGTAGGGCTCTTATTGGTAGCTTTTGCTCACAGATTTCAGTGCTTGGGCTGGGAAAAGCCATTTTCCCATTGGAATCTGAGCTAATCCTCAAACCTGGAACATGTGGAGTGAGGAACAAAGCACTTGTAAACTAATTTACATCTGCTGTATACAGCATTGAATACATTTCATCCAGACAGCCCCAACAAATGCTATCACAGAACCTTCCATGCCATTGCATGCATTTGCAACAGTGAATGTCAGTGTTTGTCAGAAAGGAGGAAGGGAAAGGAAACTCTGGGAGATGTGTAGGCTGGTGGCTCTCCTGTGTCCAGCCCCACTTCTCCGAGCAGGTCACACAGCGCTGTTGCCCACACCATACGGCATCACCTCTGGGAGAAAGGTGACCAGTTTTTCTCAATGTTTCTAACAGTAAGAAACAGCAGTGTACGTTACACTTGCTCTGGTTTGCTCTGCTTTGCTTTTGTGGTTTCTAGTAATGTGGTGGATTACAGAATGGATCTGGAGCTACTGGGTCATATCCACGATGGCAGAATCAAATGGAAAACAAGGTATGGCAGGTTATGGCCAGCAGGGAAATTCAGCTCCTGTTGAAGAATGTGGACAAGCCAACTCAGCCTGAAGTATTCACTGATGTTGTTCTCCAATAGGTCTTGTACATCTCCAGACCACGATTAAAATTGTTACCTGGCAGGATGCTCAGGTCCTGTATTTGAGAACTTAACTCTCCTGTGTGAAGTTTCCGTCATGAGTTTGGGAAGTGCTAGGTAGGCTTTTCTTCTCCTGAACAACCAAAACTGCCTCGGCCAGTCCTTGGCTCTAGAGAGATGTATGAATTCTTTGGTTTATTTGTTCTGTCGCTTCTTTCTCATTGTACATGGGCATATACATTTTACAGCAGATCTACAAAGAGGTGTCAGGACAGATTGTTCTGTACATGTTGCCAGCTCTCCTAAGGTAAATTGCTATGGCAAAGCCCATGTGAGGCAGAACTGACTGTGACTAGGTTTATGGCTGTATTGCAAATCTTGCCCCGGGAGTCCTCTTCATACCTAGATAATTTCCACTGACCCTTCAGATTCTGTATGTCATATGAGCTACATGGGCTTTTCCAGCCAGAGGTCCTCTTCAACAAGATGTTCAGGTGTATAAATTGGAAGAGGTTCTTTGCTTCTGACAGAGATTACAATCCCTGCTATGAAAACGTATGCAGTGGCACTTAGAAACTGATAAAGATTTGTAATTCCTGTAAGAATCCTGGATGTGTGAAAAAAAAATTAAAACTCTAGTAGACAGTTTAAACTAGTTTAAAACTAGCCATTCAAATACCTCTTAAGCCTACAAAGGTGTAAACTTTAATTACATGTGGGATTTTTGCAGTACTTGCAGTGTAAATTGGTGTGTTTCTGTATGTATTTTTGGCATCTCAGAGGTGGTTGACCAGTTATCATCAAGCAATCTTTTGATTTAGTTATGGTCAAACTTCCAAGGCAGAATTATTCTGATTTTGAATGAGAGGGGCATTCAAAAGCAGGCATGAAGTGGAAAGGCAGAAAGAGATCAGGAAACTTCTGAATTCACTGTACTGAAAGCTCTTAATAGATTGTCTAGCTACAGAAGAGTTTATGTGGCTTGTCTATAGTTCCCATAGCTTGTTTACTACAGTATTTTTAGGGAATATTTGTGTGCGTTACGCTTTCAGTGACTTGGAGTTTGCTCTACTTTATCACCAGTAACTTCCACTTCACAACATCTGATTTAAGCAATTTACATAATATTTTTGTAGTGAGCTCATTTAGAGCAAATAAAATCTCTCTCCCTAAAATCAGCAATATTATCTGATTTAGATTTGTACTAATTTTTATTCCTATCTGAAATTACAGACAAACAAATGCACTTTAAAATATGTTTTGAAGAGAGTTGATGAATTTTTTCCTCTCCTTTCGGGATCCTGATTGTGAAATCAGATGCACACAGAGAACAGGAGGTGGACCGACTGACATAATTCATGCAGTGAGCTGAAGAATGTGACTTTAGCATGGAAATGACTTTAAATTTGAGCCTGAGATGTGCTGAAATTATCTCCATGCTCATTGGGTAGTCAGTTTCTGAGAGAAAAATAGCAGCAAGGAGATCAATGGCGTCTCATCTAGTTTGACATCTAAGAGAGTTATTACCTTCAGGTGAACATAAACATAAGAAGAAACCCTCGAAGCACATCCAGCCCATCTCTGGCTCTTTGTGACTGTGGTAGCAGTTATGAAAGCCAGTGATTTATTTTTCGCTTGTGAGTGTATGATGGGAAAACTTTAGAGAGTGAAAGATGAGTCATTACAGGCTCAGGAGTTTCTTCCCAGAGTTTATTCAAACTTCTGGAAGTTGAGGCTGTCAGCCTGGAGACTGAATCTTGAATTCTGGATACTCAAATCTTTTGCCTTCAACTGTGTTGGATCCCTTTCATTGATTATGCATCTGAGTTAGTCTCAGAGGGCTTGGATCTTTGCCTGCTAGCGCACTTCTAATGGCCCACAGTGACTCATTGGTGAAACCAGTGATTTTACTGGTTTTAGGATCATGAACAGAGTGTGTCCCAATTTACCTTCGCATTCAAGTTTGTCTTTTCATAGAGGGCAGTCTGATAGCTGAAAAGTCTGTATTAAAGGAATCATAGTTTCCTATCAAAAGAAAATAATTCTTGTGACTTGTTGTATATGCATACTTAGAAAGATTGTCTATGTCGTGTAGATGTACATTGATTTTGTAGTTCTGGAAAATTAGGATCCTGCTGTTGGTGTTACTAATTTAACACATTCATACTAGTAAGATTTTTTTCATAAATTCTTCCATTGAAGCTGACACATCCAACTTGTGTTTCAAAATCTCAAAACCTCATCTGTGCAAAGTGGCACAGAGTGATGGAAACAGCAAAAACCGTCGTCTCCTGTCTGAACATTGTCCCTGTGGGACAGGTTTGATCTCAGTTGCAGTGTTTTCTGCTGGGTTGTCAGATGTTAATTTTGTTAGAATTGCAATTTAAATAGTTCTGTATTTGTTGAATATCTGTGGTGACAAGTAAGTAATATGGAAATGACAGCTTTAGGGGCATTTTCAACTTGGATGTTATGTTTAATGTGTTATACATGTTACATGTGGATGTTAGGCAAGAGTTTCCCATCTAACTCTGTATGTGTCTTTTGTGCCTTGACAATCACAACCCCCTTTGCTCTTTGTAGAAAATTGAAAGAATAACAGCTACTTTTAATTTCTGTCTTGTGCTTGAACTTTCTTAGGAAGCAGTGCTTCAGGCATTTAAAGACACTCAGGGCTGGATTAGTTGCATCATAATTCACATGATTGTCTAGATTGTATTATAGTCTGCTAAAGAAGACTGCATGCATACAGTGTGAGCAACTTATTTGGTAAGAGGGCTGCATCATAGCTTCACAGGAGATGTTTGTCACTGCAAGCAAACAACTCGCTCTAGACCTCTTGATGCTGTTGAAGGCAGTGATAAACACCTCTTGTACTGGAGCTGTGAAATGTTCTTGTATGTACCAGCCTTAACAACTCAGACTCTGGCTCCTTTTCAACCATCTTCCACTGCAATACAGGTGACTCATTTTCAGTAGTAACAGTGAGCACAGATTCAGCCTTTTGCCAAGCCAGACTCTAAGAGGTAGAGTGGTGCAAGTGATCTGGAAAATGGGGTATACTAAACCTGCATGTCAGAAAACTTACCTTGTCCTGTAGTCTAGCAAGTAGAGAGACTTATTTGTTTGCTTGGGTATTTCTCTAGTTTGGTCAAGGATTTATAGAAAGAAGGGGCTGAATCTAAAATGTGTTTTCTACTCTGTTTTGAACTAATAAATATGTGATTTTTCAGGAAATACTTTATTTTCTCTACAAGCATGTTAAGATTGACTACACTACAGGGATAGAGCCTCAGTTGTTGCAAATACAGTTAATCATAGATTCACATGCAATTTTTGTGGAAATATGAAGTGTTTTAGTCTCCACTGGTGTGACCAAGAAGAGGGCTTTAAGGCAGTCTGAAACCAGTGGAAAATATATTGTAGTTACATAGTTGGAGTAGGGCCAGTTGTGGGGACGATCCCCACAAGTATAATATAAACTGTGTGTGTGTATATATATATTATATTGTAAGTTATATGTTACATATAAATACTTTATATATGTATAAAATAAAGTAGTATAATATTTTTGGCTACTTTATCATGCACAGTGCAATAATACCATCAAAGAAAGCTGATGATTAAGTTGCATGATAAGGCAAATTATTAGAGTGACTTTTTTGGTTTTGACTAATAATCAAATTTCTTAATCTGCAATCATATTCAAAATAGCTGGCCTTCCCAGTTGAAAGATGTTTCCTTTGAATTGTCGGGTGGTAGGAATGGAACTTTTCCTGTTGCCCTGTGGTTGTGTTTAGGGCTGTGATCCCAAAAGCATCTTTCTGAAGGATAATTAACAGCAGAACTGCAGATAGCAGTTGGCCCCAGGCTGTCACATTCTTATCAGAAGAAAACACGTCTGGTAGTGTGGTATGTAAAGCACGAGCACAGCCATAGTTGTTTGCACAAACATCATCATCTTATCTGGTGCAACCATCCCCCTTTCTGATGAAGAAGACACAAATGAATTTTTAATACAGATTTAGTTATGAGGTAGTAGGGAGATACAAAAGATACTGCCGCTTGGAGGATGAATGAAGAGTCTCCCCAAGAAGATGATATGGCTAGTTTACTTCCCATGGTTCACATGTCGCTGTTATCTGGCCAGTATAGTTTATTTGAAGTAAAATTTAGTCCCTTACCAAGTGAGTGAAATATATTTGCTTGGAGAAAAATTCTAAATTAGCGTAAGAGTAAAATCTAAGAATTTCCAAGGACCTTCAATTTCCAGTGTAGTGCTTCGTGCCCATCAGAGTTCAGCCTTACTACAAAAAAAAGCCATCAGTTGCAGTAAGCCCACCCTTATCAAAATAAGCAAAAATGTTATTGTCTGTTTCTTCAGGTCACCCCATGCTACTGTAAGACTGGTTTTGTTGAGCACATTTCCAAATGGAAGTAACAACAGTTTATCCTTTAAAATGAGGTCATTGCCTCCCCCCACAACAAATGTTAGGCATGGTTAGCATCTTTTTGTTGGGACTCAAGCCAGAATGCATCCTGCTCTGGCACAATGGGAACCTGCTGGGGGTTTCCCTTCACAACAGCTACTGTTAAAGATGGAGTGAAAAACAAAACCCTGCTCCCAATGTGAAAAAAAGACTGGATTTTTAATCTGAAAAAGAAGCCACTGTAAGCAGAACACAAAGGAAAGAGAGATGAGTGTAATAAAAATGCCATCGGTATAGGAGGGGGCCTCTGCCTGTTGCAGATAATGGCTTTGCACTTTTGAGTGTTCACTAAAAAATACATATTCTCCAATTTCTGAGGTGAGACTCTAGTCCTATGGAAAAGCCAGGCCAGACCCTGGGTTGACAGAGATTTCCTAGTAGTTTTTGTCTTTACTGATGCTGTGTAGTCTTTGGCTCCACTAGGAGCCCTTGGAGAAAAAGGTAGTGAATATATATTTGCTAGTGTGAGTCAGCATCAACACTTTCTGCTTTAAAATGGAGGCTTAAGGTAATATCCAAGTGATTTAGTCTTTCCTGAATAGAAATCTTTTAAACTCATGTAGCTTTTCCTCAAAATGGAACCCTTGCATGTCACAGGCTCTGCTATCCATCATGTGCCAGGACTGGAAGACCCTAGGGGGAAAAACGCTTGGGAAACAGAATACCACTACCGACACGGCTTATTCAGCCTCAGCCCTTTCGAGAGATGTCTCTGGGATGAAGGCCTGCTGAAATGAGCCTCAGACTTGAAAACCTGTTGTGGGCTGCAGGCAGCCCACAGTCTGCAAGCTCATCAGCCTGCTCAACATTAGAGAATTGAATTTTTATAGCATAGCACATTAAAGGGAAATACACAAATTTGAAAGAAATACACATTGCATTAAAAACTGCATTCATTAACCAATCATATGCATTTACGTATTTCTTAAAACTAGAAATAGTCCTGTTTTCTTCCAAGAAAGTGTGGGGAGAGATGGGAGAATTCTTACCATCTGTGAAGAAAATGCTTGATGTTATGCATGCATCAGTACTGGTACTCACATAAATCCACTGTTTTTTAAATATTGTCTGAATAGCCATTCCAGAACTAAACACTGTGCACAGGATCTGAGATCTTTCTCTGCATGAAGTAAAACACTTGTAAGGATCTTGATTTTTAATTTGAGCCTGGGTATAAAAATTGAAAAGGTTGCATCCCCAGGGAACACAAAAGGGAGCAGAGAAATGTTTTGGGGGTACAACCTGGCAACAGGGATCCTGTGCAAACACACAGGAAAGGCCGCAATCTTTGTGGCTGACTGGAAGAACATCTAAGATCCAGAGTGCTTTGAAGTATGTCCCATGCCTGTTGTTCTCTTGATACTTGTCAAGACAGTGGAGACTCAAAAGCCAATTCTCATCTTCATTTCATGTTGGGTTTGATAAAAAAACCAGAATGCCTCTCAGGAATATTGAGGTTTAAGTAATTAGTACTGGAGAAAATTTCTGTTAGGTCTGTTAATGGAATATCCTATAGACACACTGTCTGTGTGGGGTTTGTCTTTTGGACGCCAGCTAACATGGACAGTGGAAGTGGGTACATGGAGAACAGTTAGCCACAGAGGGAGCACTTACCTGCATGGGTGTCCTGAGCGACGGTTGGAATCCTAAAATCCTTTTTTCCCCTACTGTGTTTGTTAATGCATTCAGTATAACAGGTCGTTAATCAGTCTTTGACATGGGCTTCCAGGCATGATGGCAATCCAGATAAATAATTATTACTGTTATTGTTATGCTTGTTTGATCTTTTAAATCCTTCAGTGATTTGAGCCTAGGCTCTGGCGCTGCTCCTGTCTGTGCACTACAGAGGTAATTACAGGCTCTATCAGGGATTCCAAGAGGCTTTGTTTTAAACAAAACAGTGCCAATCGGAAATGACATTTTTCTGCTCTATTGTGACATTTTAAAAAATGAATTTAGGCTTAAAATAGGACAGTAAAGTTGAGAAAATTGTACGTTCAGAAATGTGGAAGTTTAGGTTTGATGGTTTTGATCAATTTTTACTGACCCCTATGCTTAGCTTTTATAAAAGTTGGATAGTGTTCATTGGTTCTTCTTGGTTGTGGAAGTGGAATGTCTTAAAAACAAGGGTATTCAAGCATTTTGCAAGGTAGAAAAAGCTTGAAAGTCTGTTCTCTATATGAGCAGGTCTGAAGTAATGCCTTAGTCAAAGGGAAAGTGGAAGCTAGCAACTTTGAGAAAGGCTGAAATTGTTTTTGGTTTCCAAAGATGTTTGCTTTCTTTTTTGTTTTTCTTTAATGTAATTGCTTGTTTCTGCTTCTAGCAAAGACCACAATGGATGGAGAGAATCCCAGAAGCCCCTTGAACTTTTTGCACAATTTTACAACCTCAGTCTGTTATCCCTCTGTGAACATCTCAAAATGTTTGTGCCCAGAAAGGGGGAGTTAACCAATCTGAAGTGAGTTAACCCAGTCTGAGGGCTTGGGAGCTTTAGCCAAGGTCAGAAGAAAAGGTTTTCCCCCTTTTCCAGTGTTCAGAGATGTGTTACACCCTGGCTGCTAAGGCAGCTCATGAGGTTTCACACACTAGCTCACATCATGTTCAAGTAACTGGAAACCAGTAAGGTGGAAACTGGAGGTGCCAACTCAGATCAGCTGAAGTGTGGGAGAGCTTGTGTTATCCCTGGTGTGCTGTTACATGGCAGCTTCTCTGGGTGCTTCCTAGTTGTCCTTCTAGTGCCTGCACGTGTTGGCGCTGCTTTTTCTGTGCAGTGCCCCTCGTGGTGAGAGCCTGGGCTAATGGGTGAGTGAGGTGATGTGCCCAGCACCCCACCAGCCCCACCACTTGAGTGGCAACCTGCCTGCTGGTGTCAGGGATGGTTTTGGTCAAATTGAGCAAAAGGAGTGAGTTTCGAGGGGTGACTGCCAAAGAAGGGCATGCTGTTTGCTTGAGGGATTTCAGGAATAGATTTGTGTATCACTTGACAGCACCTGAGCTACCTTGATTTGAAACATTTTTATATATCCCCAGGCTGGAAGAGTGACCTAACCTTTTTCCTTCCTCCCATTAGCTAGCAAGTGCTTCCAAGAGAAGTCCTGAAAAGACATAGGCATTGCTCTCCCTCCACAGTGAAACAGCAGTTAGCTATTACTGTGAATATCAACTATTTATCACTCCTTCCTCTCCCTCACCTCCATTTTGTTTCAGCAAATAGAAAGGTTTTAACGTTTCTGAGTGTGAGCAGTGATTCTTGTCTGGCATGCACTAATGTGACTGGCAGGAAATGCTTTTCCATAGCAAGCTTCTGCGGTGCATCCCGTTCCCACCCAGAAGCAGCTGTAAACAGCTGATGTTAATTCTCGTCCACCTGCTGACTGTGCCAAACAGACATGCCATTACCCTGTGACAAAAAAGGCTCCCAGTCTGTTAAGTCCTCCCTCATACCTTTGGTAATGCTGATAAAATGCTGACCTGTTTTTTACCCCAGTGGCTGCTGTTGCTAGGCACTGAGAAAATGACCTGTCTCCTGTAATAATCTGCATCACACAGTTCACATGATCTTCCAAATGGAAGTGTTTTATGGCACCTCTCTAGGCAGCTGTTTTTCCCCATAGTCTTTACAGTTCTGACCATGTTGTTTGTAGGAGCATCTTCTTTTTGATAGAGCATAATTAAACATTGGTGTTTGGAGGCTGTTTTGTTGGAAGCACATCACAGAAGTTGATTTGTAATGATCAGTGTGGTGTGCTTGGAAAATAATGATGAAGAGCAAGGAAGGTTGTAAGCTAGTAACTTACCATTGCAAAGTGGGATGCCATGTGTGCAGAACTTGGGAGAAACTGAAGAAGAGTCCATAAGTAATGGTTTTCTCCTTGGAAGAAAGAACTGTTTGTATTGAAAATATTAGTAAAATAGTCTTGCAGCTTGTGCAAAGAAGAACGAGAACTTCACACCCACTTGCCCTTTTGCTGTCATTATGCCCGAGGTCACTTCATCCTGCATGTGAAGGAGACTTCAGATGGGCTTGAAGCAGAGCTTGATCAGAACATTCGGCTTGCAGCAGCTGCATTGACAGGAAAGGAGAGAAGTCTATAGCAAATGTGGAAAATTGGGAATGAAAATAAAAATCGAAGCACTAGATAAGTAATAACTGAGCTTTGGTGCCAGGGTGTTTTATATTTCTCTCAGCAATTACCGCCTTTATTGTTTTCTCTAAAAATAGTTGCTACACTCTT
>NW_010204072.1:70926-73862 GCF_000695765.1 Mesitornis unicolor
TAAGAGACATAAAACACTTAAAGTTGTAGTGATGTAAGCCTATCATGAAATGGTATTGAGAAAAGGAAAATACACTTTGTGTTATACCAGTGGAGAAGAGGACACAAAAAAAGGTGTTGCCTGGCCAAGATGCACAGATAAAATCAAAGATTATACGATTTATTCCTCTTGAAAGCTAACCCAGTTCATTCCACTTGCTCCAAGGCAGGATCAGTATTATCTAAACCATCCTTGGTGGATATTTGCATAACTTGTTGTTTAAACCCTCTGGGGATGGGTATTACTTCCAGTGATCTCTTTCATGACTTAACCATCCTTTCTGCCATCTTTACATTCAAGCTGAAGTCATCACAAAGCAAATTTGCACAGCTATCTTTAAAGCGAGATCTAACAAAATGTAAAATGCAGTTTAAAGAATGGCACTGTACCTAGGGATTTCTGGCTGCTTCAGTGCACGTGGACAGATATTGTAAATAAAAGGTGCCATAAAATGAGGATGAGGAAAATAAAACAGAATGTAATCAGACATTAGATTTTAAAATGCTTTAATTTGTGGAACCATGGTTTTTCATTCAGACAGTCTTGTTCTTCAATGCTGAGTATTTTGGATTTTTGTTTTTTTAAATCTGTCATGTGAGATCTCACAGCACTGGTCTGGTCTGCTCAGCTTGGACATTAAAGGTGGTGTGGCACTTTTGGAAAGAGCAGAGTGGTTTCCATGGAGTCCTATCCTGACCATTCCCATGTTTATCCTCCATGCTGGGTACCAGATGTGTCCCTGGCTACCAGCTTTGTGTGTCAGACAGTGCTGCTTAATTCACGTTTATGTATGAAGTAAAATCTTGTGCTGCCTAGTCAGGCGGACAGCCTGTTTACAGCCAAGGGAGTCTGGATAAGCAGGGAAGGCAGAATTTGACCTATATATGATGAAGCAGTTTGGGACCTTTTTTGTGTATGTACAATGTGTTGAATCTTTAGTGACTTTTTGCCAGTGGAATATTTTTTTTATACTGTGCTGTAATTTCTAATGAGACTTTTCCTTTTTTCTTGTAGTCTGACACAAATGCAAGTTACCTAAGAGCTGCTCGAGCTGGCAACTTAGAAAAGGCTCTCGACTACTTAAAAAGTGGAGTGGACATCAACATTTCAAACCAGGTTTATTAATATTTTTGTCAAATTTGCTGGATAAATACCTTTCTCACTATTTCTCAAATATGTCTTTGTATTTGCACTTCATGTCAGTGATAACTCATGTAGGTTTTTTGAGCCTTATTTACATATTTTATCCAATTAAACCTTTTGGGTTTGCACCTTTCCAAGATATCATTTTAATTCTACTTGGAGAATGTTGTGCTATTTAACGTTATCTTTCATTGCATTTGTATTATATCAGATCATGCTACAGCACACAGAACTTGAGACTTAATTCATACTCTTTCCTTGTAATCTAGTTCTTGTAAAGTTTACGTAAGAATAGATGTTGGAAGCAGTCCTCTTTTATACTGGGGTATAATAATTTGTCTCCTGATATGTTGTTCACTATGCTGGAAAACCTTTGCCAATCTTTTCCATTGCTCTTCTTTTTTCTCCTTCTGTTTTTTAATCAGAATGGGTTGAATGCTCTCCATCTTGCTTCCAAAGAAGGGCACGTAGAAGTTGTGTCTGAACTGATACAGCGAGGTGCCAGTGTGGATGCAGCGACAAAGGTTAGGCCTATCTAGTAGTTCTCTTACACTGATGGCATGGGCACGAAGTGTTGGCCAACTGATTACAGACATTACTGCAGCAGTAATTGCCCATTTTACACTGGTGAAGTGATCTCAGTAACTGTGTAATAGAAACCTTTTAGATTATAGTAAAGGTCACAGATTACTAGAGATGTACTGAACAAATTGTAGATTCCTGTCTTGATTTCTGTCCATGTCTTCTAGAATAACTTACCTATTAGAAGTGCTCAGTACGAGTGTTTTATTGCAAGAAATACTATAATTTAAAGTGTAATGTGGTCTTGATAGTAGTGTCATATATTCAAGCTCCAGTTTTGTACTCTTTTCAAATATTATTGACTTTCATTTCAGAAAGGAAACACAGCATTGCACATAGCATCCCTCGCTGGACAAGCAGAAGTAGTCAAAGTGTTGGTTACAAATCGGGCCAATGTCAATGCACAGTCTCAGGTAAAGTAATATTTCTCCATTTGGAACTATCAAAAACTTTCCTGACATTAAAATCCTTCTCACCTCATAAACTGTAGTATTAGTAAGTATATTTGGTAGATCTTATAGCAATAATGGTGACTTTTGAAATTAGGGTTTGATAGAGTCACTAAGATGAATGTCAACCTTCTAACATGACAAAAAAAACCTATTCTTTTTTGGCTGTTCTGCCCACATGGGTCACCCACAACAGGTGCAAGGACAAAGTTTAAAGACAAAGCTACCATTTCATTAGTGAAGCAGGCATTTTAGAGAGCGTGGTGCTGATTTAATTTCCACCTTTTAAATCAACATACAATTAAAACTTTAAATGCTTCTAGCTCTCTCTTAGATCTGCCCTTCAGTGCCTTGTGAGCTGCTAATTGTTACAGAGTCAGAAGAGATACTGATAGAACAGGAGAGTGGGAGAGAACTTGCTCAAATTAGAGGTATCCTGTTTCACATAATTCAGTGTCTCAGGCTTAATCGAGCTTCTCCCCTTTCCTCATGCAAGGAGAGTACTGCAAGCATATGTAGAGCTTTTAATTTTGGTCAAGTCCTTTGAGTGACTATTTAAGTCTATTACAGAAAATTTTAAGTTAGGGAAAATAGTGCCGGTGTTAGGAGCAAAGCAGCAAAATTAAAGAGAGAACCTCTGGCTCAAAAATGCATAAACCACAGCTAGCTGAAAGCTGGGTGGCCGTGCCACAGGAGGTGTCCCTGCACACGTGCTCCATTCCT
>NW_010204072.1:73893-100404 GCF_000695765.1 Mesitornis unicolor
CTGTGCAGGGGCTGGCTGGCAGACAGTGTCAGAAAGGGCATTAAATCCAGAGGTGGTCTTCTCACCTGACCTAATATTTCCATTCTTCTGGATTACAAAAATGTGATACAATAGAAAATGTTTGTTTAAAAGGGAATTTTTAAAAATGTACATTTTAAAGAAACATTTTTAAAATGATTTCTCAAATATTATGAACAAAATGTTTAATAGAATGTGTTTAAAGAATGTAAGGTATTTGTGTTCTCTATTTTGTGTTTCCTTCATGTGGACAAAGAAAATAGGTTACTCAGTTCTTTCTTGTTCTTTTATACTAGCTAGGTAGAGCAACAATTAGTTCCAGGCACCATTATAATCTGAATTTAAAGAGAACAACAACAAAAAGTAGTTTTAAGTACCATCTTCCATGACTGTTAAGAAGTAAAACAAAGCAGAAATATATCCAGTGGGTTTTCCTGTTAAAGAAATTAAGATGAATTTAAAAGTATCTTTTCTGCTTGTGTTTGAGATCTTGTGTATTCAGCCCTAAAACTAAAAATAATCTGAGATTGTAAACATCTTATATAACCGTGTTGTCTGTACACCCTAAGGTTTTGCCACATGTTACCCTCATTTTGCTAACATACTAGAATTAAAGATTTTTTTTCCCCTATTATGGATGCCTTCCATGTCTTTGCTTGAGACACATGTATATTGGCCATTCCACACCAACACCTGGCTGTGAGATACTCCTGGTGGGATTAGTGTTTCTAGGAGGTTCCTGGAAACTCCCTGTTACCAAAGTGCTGCTGGATCAGCTTTGTTCATGGTGCTGTGCATCACTTGAGACTTCCTAAACCTTAGAATAAAGTTCTGCTGGATTTGGCATATTCACAGGGACACCACCCGAAGATTTTTTAATTTTGTTTTTCTTTTTGATGCTGGCCCTGTTTTCTGTGAGTTTGGCTTTATCTCCTTTTCCCTTGAAGGTAACAGCTCTACACAGCTAACAGCACCAGTGTTTGGGATTTAACACTTGCTTTAACCAAATCTTCCTCTCCCTAGAAAAAGGTGGATTTTTACTGAGTCTGAATTTTGTACCTCCTCTAAGTGCTATTGATTACTATTGAAAACAAAATGCTTTCCTTCGCCTTGTGGCTTTCTGGGAATTTCAGCCCCTTTTTGAAGAGAGAAGAAAAAGCTAGGTATGGGGAGAAAAGTGTTAAATACCCTACAGTAATTTAACATAGGAGAAAAGGTTGAACTCTGTCTCCACATGTCAATAATACTTGGTTCTGAGAATCTTTGCCTATTAATTATTTTCTGAAACTAATAATTAGGAAGTGTTTCCTGCTTCCTTTCTAAATGCAAATGTTTGAAACTATAAAAATTAATCTTTGTTTCCAGCTGAGTAAGTAGATATTGAGTATGCCATGAAATGATAGGGAAAAATGCCAGACTCTGTTGTTCACTATAATAATAAACTGTAATCTGACATATTATGTACCTTATAAGCACTTTCTAGCTTCTTTGTTTTTAATTAAGCAGAATTTTAACTGTGCAGTAACTAAACCATTAGATTTTGGTTTTGGAGCATGCATTAACACATTACTAACTTTGGGCTTTGGCTCTGGTGGACTTCAGCACCTGCTTTATGCTTGTAGTGATATTTTCCTGAATAGAGACCAAATTCTCAAAATACTGAAACAGCAACAGACCTTGCAGCCTGTGCAAACCTTGTAAACATGTGGCTTCACAGCTGTTCAGTGTCTTGTTGATGGTAAAGTTCCTCTTGGATCAAACATCCAGTTTGCACCATTTCCTCTCCAGCTGTCCTTTCTTCTGACCTCCTATTTGTCTCTGCCTGCATGCTCGGCCTCAGGTCACCTGCGCTCTCTTGCGTGCTCAGTGTTGGACGTGGGCCACGTAGCTCCGCTCCATTGCTGTGACAGTCAGATGTCTGTCAGCTGTTTTCACTGTGCCTGGTATAACTCAGCCAAAATTCACTGCTGTAGGTCTTAAGCTACAGTTTCCCTTCATCTCTCCAAAGCCCAGAATGTTAATGTTTTTTCTTTGATGCAGATATATGGCCAAACTCTTCTTAGCTCATCTCTGTTTGGCTCCATTTGTTTCCTGCAAAATCTAGGCCAGTATCCTTTGTAACTGTTCTAGTCAAATTGCTGAGCTGCTCTCCCTGCTTCTTCCACTCTGCCGAAATGCCTGCCCTGGCCACATTGCAGACCTGAGAGTGCTGATACTGCCTCAGCCAAACCCAGTCATATGGAGGCTCTTCCTGAACTTTTCTGCTATTTAAGCCAGATGAAATCTTCTGTTTTATCTGTTAGCCCTTATCTCCCCTTTTACTTCTTGGTTCTTTTCATCTTGTCCTCTCCATGCTCTGGAGTAATTGCCAGATGTGGTGTGTGGTAGACCGAGAAGTCTCGGGGGATCTTAGGAGGGAGCAGGTGAAGAGGGCAGCTGCTCCCTCTATTCCAGCCATTTCTGTGTGAATTTTTCTTAAGAGAAGTCTAAGAGTCACAGAAATCACAATGGTGTGAGATCTGGAAGGTAGTGAGAGAAAAGACAGGGCCCTCACAGAGCCCACTGAAACCTCAGTGACCTGGCAAAAATGTTTAACAGCGTCATTGCCCATGCTGGTGCCATAAGAAAAGGGATCAGTCAAATCTAGCAGTGATATGTCTGACAAAGAGTAATGCTGGAGTATGAAGGCTAAAAACATGTATCATGATAGATCAGAGGAGAAAAGGATTGTTGTTCTTTGTACTGATGCTGCTTCGGTTGCTTCAGCAGTACCAAAGTGCTCAGTCAATAGTATATCGATGTTTTAAGTTGTTAGTATAAAATATATTTACCACTATTCTGTTGGACTGAGGGATGTGCAGTGCTATAAAGCCAAGCAATTTCAGGTGCAAATCAGCAACTTCTATAAATTCTTTTTGAGATATCTTGAACCCAGGACGGGTTTCATTACTTCATTTTGCTGTTTTGTTTTTGTGAGTAACATCAAAGCTGTGAATTCCTGGGATACATAGAACAATAGAGAAAATACATTGTCGTAATGTTAGTCCCAAGAAATTAAATTCCAGAAAGGTTGTGACTTATATACAGTTAAGGCAAAGACAAAAGCATTGGCTGTAAGAGGAAAGCACTTGCCAAAGAATGAGTTAAACTCTAATACTTGTATAGCATTGATTGAAATCACTCACTTAAGCATAATTTGAGAAGTGCTCTACTGTGGTCAGAAACACTGATAAACCTCTGTCTCAAACTACTGCAAATGAATGATCCTGAGATCTCCTGGTGCCTGCAATATGAAGTAGCTCAGTGACCACAAGCAGCCTATGCTCAGAGGGCAGCTCTTTGAGGAGACAAAAGGCATAGGTAGCTGGCACAAGTGAAAAAGAAGTCAAAGCTAAAGGAGAGAAGAGAAAAAATTGGAAAGCATTCTGAAGAGCCATTGCTCTTGCTTTCACCTATGGACTTGTATTTGTCTGTACTACTTTGCATTTCCATTGCTGTGGCTGCATGTATCAGGAATCATAACTCATCTTTACCAAATGGTCTGTTCAGATTGGTTTCTAGTTTGACTTTACAACAGATGTAAAAGGAAGCATTCTCGCTTAGCTGTGGGAATTGAATCTGGCCAGCTGAAAGATTCCAACATTTCCTTTTAAATAATCTATCTTCACTTAAATCAGGGAGAGCACGCTGTTAACTGGCATCTGAGCATGCAAGTTATTTGGTTTCTTCCTAATCTATCTGAGTTTGCCAGATCTGTGTTACGTATGAAATGTTAACGGGGTGTTTACACTCTTGTTTTCCTATTTCAGAATGGTTTCACTCCACTGTATATGGCAGCCCAAGAAAACCACCTGGAGGTTGTTAAGTTTCTTCTTGACAATGGTGCCAGTCAAAGTCTTGCCACAGAGGTAAAAGTCTGAATTTCACACTTGCCATCTTATATCAAACTATTCTTTTAAATACAAAATTAAAGACCAGTAGAAGTGTGCTATGAATACTGAGTTACTGACTTTTCAGCAATTCAAACCATCTCTTGCCTTTTCTAAAAGAAAAAAATACTTTAACTAGAAACAGTTCTAAAATTAGATGTGTTCTTAGTCATAACTGGTAATCTTTCAGGTTAAGTGCTCAAACGGGAAAGCTGTGTGCATAATATAAAAGGTCTCTGTGCTTTCATTAAAAATACTGAGTAATGCGGAGGGCAACCATAAAGCAAGAACAAGTGTTTACCTACGCTTTGGAGCCAGCCCTGTGATATCAGGGAAAAAGCAGCGTTACTTGGTGCTTGGAGCATTTTCTGAACTGCGCTACTGCCATGTTGATACCCTCTCTGTAGCACCCAGGTACCCCATCTGGTCTTGCAGTGATAATTTCAAGCTGACAGAAAGATGCAAAGTCCATCCTGGAAGGTGTTCTGTGATCTTTTTAGAGGAACACTTTTTATTTCTTGCTTTCAAACGTAATTCTAACTCAAATAAGGCAACCTGGAAGGATAAAGAATAGCAGACATATTACTATCTTAAATGCACTGCCTTGAGACAGGTTTTTAATCTCATGAATTTTCTTAATTCCAAGATTTTGCTACCAGAGAAAACCCACAAGGTATTTCAGTATGTGCTCTCTAATATTTTTAAATTCTGATTGCTCTATATGACCTCATCTGGAGAAGTCATACTTTTTGCAAAATATGAAATGCAAAATCAGTTTATTTCATCACTATACCTGATAATATCACTGTATAATGATGTATGTATGGAAGACTTTTCTTCTCTTCTGAAGTCAGCACTGTAAAAAAATCACTAATGGATCAAAATTATGTTTTCAAAATCACTAAAAATTAGTTATAACTAGAGGTGTGTATCAGAAACTACTTTCTGGAAATTCTCAAAGATATGAAAGCCAAGAAATAGCAAAATGAAATCTTTTAGATCTAGAAAATTAATCGAAAATCGTAGTTTTCAGAACACTAATTTATATTTCTTTGTAAAAACTTAGAAACAAAGTTGTCATGGGACCCCCAGTAGCTTTAGACTTTTGAAAATGTTCTTGCCACTGTATGATTTTCCGGAAACAGTTTGAGGTTGTTGGATTTTTTTAAACTGTGCATGAGCACTTGGTTCTTTTTCTTTGGTATTGTTTTTTCTATTTAGCGTTGTTTGTCAGTTTAGGTTGAGCTTTTCTCTAACTCAGCTTGATAAGAGAGAATCTAATTTTATCCATGGAGAATTCCTTTGAAGATACCAGACTACAGACCAGTGTTGCCTTTGTTGCCTTACTTGTTTGTGATACTTGCTTATGGGCGCTTTGTTATTTTCTCTTGGTCCAAGGTTTCATATAAATCTGATTTATCTTAATCTTTATAAGCGTCAAAGCCCTTGTTATTAAATGATTGCCACTTAGCTATATATTCATTAAAAACAGAGCTCTTTAACAAAGATGTTTTTATCTAAATTAGAACGTGGAACCGGCTATTTTATTTAAATTGTTTTTAGGTTGTAGGGTTTTGTTTTGTTGTTTGTTTTTTTTTCCTGGTGTAGGCTTTGCCTTATGTTTTAAAGTGTAGTTGCTAATTATAGTACTGACATTGCAATACGTGCTTGCAATTGCTTTTTGTGGGTAGGCATCTTCAGAGAGCATGTGGTGGAAATGCGTTCTTGTCGGTGCTAATATTCTTGGTCGCAGTTTGCTTGGCTGTGGTACAGTGATCTCTGCACACACTGAAATCATCAGCAGCTCTCATCAGAGCGAGGAAACTGCAGATACAGGGAATGGCAGCTGTTCTGGGATTGAAACTAGGCGCTCCCTCCTGTTTGTTCACTCCTTTTTACCTAAGGAAAGGAGAAAATGTGTTCCTAGGACACTTTTATATTCTCGTTACCAGCATTTGTAGCAGAAGAGAAAGCCCAATGAGAAAAGGCATTGTAGATAGCTAAACCACTTTTCTTTATGAAGTAGCTGACTGTGCCTTTGCCGTTGGCTATATAAGTAGACCAGGAAGTCAAGGTCTCTCTAAGGCGTGAGCTGTTGCAGTCAGGGTTTCTTCAGACAAGAGCCTCAATTTCTGCAGGTACAGCATAGCTATATTGCCAGAGCCCTCTTGTGGGGGTGCTTGTGGAGTTTTTGGCCTTTGGAGCTACACAGCATTTTTCACACCTTTTGCCATTCTCTGCCCAGTCTGAGGCTATGTGGTTTTTTTTCACCCCAGGAGCTGCTCATGGCCCAGGGCTGCAGCCCAGAGCCCTGCCTGCTGCTGGAGGATGCTGGGCTGGAGGCAAAGGGGAAGGCTGTGGTTAAATGAGTTTAAAAATTTCATGAGAGGGGAAAAAAAACCCCCACACTTGTTAGGACCCAAGGAATTACAGTGATATTTATTTTATTTTTTTTTCCTCCAAAATTTTGAAAAAACACTCTTTTACAGAACTCCTCCTGTTTCTCCTCCTGACTGTTTGGTAAACACAGAAAGAGAAATTCCTTATTGAAAACATCACTTTTCATTCCAAAAGTTTAAAAGTTAACACTTGAACTCTGCACTTTTGGCATAGGATGAAGATCTACATTCTTTTGTGTCATTGCTGCACTTTTATTTCACACTTACAGAGTTTCACTATGACAGAAGTAGTTGAAAACCAAAAGAAGGTGTTTAGCTACCAAACTGTAAGGAAGTTTGGCAATATAAGCTTTGGATATATTGACTGAAAGTCAAATGTAATAAATATCCTAAGTAGAGCAATTTGCATTTGCGAATTTTTGGGTGATTTATAGGTATTATCTTGGGCAAAGCTGAATGTTTTCCTGGATTGGAATGCCACTTAAAAGTTTGGGAATGAGCAGAATTTAAATGAAATTAAATTTAAACTCTTTTGTTCTTTTGTTTTCTAAGAATCCATAAAAATAAAATTATAAAAACATCTCCTACTGTACTTAGCATGAGGAATCCACTCCTAAATCTGTTGAAAAATATCTTCTATTTTTCAGGTTTCTTATTCTGCACTACTTTGGCTATTTGCTAGTCTGAAAGGAAATAATTTCTGTTTATATGAAACAGAAAAGAAGATTTTATAAGAAAATGTGATGTCCATCACATCTACATAAATTTTCATACATGGAAGTTGTAGAAAAATGGTGTATTGAGAGAATGTGGTATTCATATTCAAATATTATTAGAATTTAAATCCACGTGCATATTATATCAGAGGATAGAGCTGAAGTGTTATGTTGTTTGGGGTCTTTTTTTCTTAAAAAACCATGGATGATAATTTGTAGCTGTGGGGGGATGGATGATAATTTGCTATGGAGGCATCATTAACAATTGTAACTTTAATATCTCTGGTTTTTTTCCTTTTTATATAATTATACACTTTATTATACACATATTTATGTTACTAAAAAACCGTAACTGTTAATTCGTGAGGAATTTAACACTTTCTTTCTCAGGTCTCAGTCATTTTTGTTTACTTGTGTATTATAATTTTATCCTTAAGTCTGGAGTACCAAGAAAGGTGTTTTGGACATTTGGAAATCTAATTCACCAACAGTTTACTCCAATTTCCGTGTCATTGCAGGGTACTTTTAATTTGCATTGTGTTACACTTTACATTTCAATTTGAGCCAGTACTGTTACTAATGCTGGGATCTCTTCCTGTCCCCTTGCCACCCCCTGCAAAGCTTGAAACATGAGTTGAGAGTCCCCATTGTATGTTGCAGGATGGTTTCACGCCTTTGGCAGTAGCTTTGCAGCAAGGTCACGACCAGGTGGTTTCACTGCTGCTTGAAAATGATACAAAGGGAAAAGTCCGTCTTCCTGCCCTTCACATCGCTGCTCGCAAGGATGATACGAAGGCGGCGGCTCTGCTTCTGCAGAATGACCACAACGCTGATGTGGAGTCAAAGGTCAGTTGTAACAAGAAGGTTTGGTGCTGTTAAGTGCTGACCACGTGTATTACATCCAGTGAAGGTCTCCCTTAGTGTGAAGTATTTTGCTGCAGAGTTACACATAACTGTCTGCAGTGTGTGGTTAAGAATAACGTTTCATTTACTTCCTTTGTCTCTTTCTCCCCCATCCCCTTTTTGTTGAAATTAGGTTTAATTTCTCCTGTAGAAACTTTGCAAATTGAAATAATAAGCAAAATATTAGAATTATTCTCTTGGGAATGAAAGCCACTCCTGCAGTGGTGTGCTATAGGTACTGTACAGTGAAGTAAGTCATTTGATTAGTTGTTTGTGCAATTGCTACTTCAAGAACTTTGGTAAACATGTAACAATTAACATTCAAAATACTCGATCATTCAGCTTCCATTCAGTTGAGCTTCCTTTGTGTGCCGATTGTGCTGTCCTCTGAGCTGCCATGCCACGTAGCAATCATGAAGCTTTCTGCATCCATATCACCAGTGGTGAACTAACCGTTCATTTTTTCCCCCTCTTTGCTTCCAAATGTGTTAACCTAGATGATGGTGAATAGAACAACAGAGGTATATATAAATATATGTATGCATCATCACTCCTCCATGACTTAGTGCTGCTGCATCATTTCTTCCTTCTCCTTTTTGCATCGCCTTTTTAGGATAGATACCTGCTTTAGATGAAATGAAGTAGCATGTGCTAGAGAAGACTGTAGTTTAGATACCAGGGCTTTCTGCAGCTGAAACTAGCTGAAACTTTAAAAGTAAGAGTAAGCATTCTTGGGAACTAACTGCCATCATAAAAGAGCCATATTATGTAAGATGGAGTTTTCAGGGATTCTCACAGAGCATATGTTTATCAGATGTGCCAAGAGCTGCAGACAACCCTGTCATGTGCATCCAGGTCTGATTTTAGGCTTCTGCATGACACTTACCTTGATGGTGTCTGCAAATACAGTGATCTGAGAGTGGTTTTATATCTGCGAAACTCCCAGAGCAAGGCAGTGGCAGCTAGCATGGCTTGCTAACAATTTAGAAATGCATCTAGTTCCCATAAGGTTTCATACTTTGCAGGACTGATGGAATTGCTGCATGTTTTAGCATTGTTTTAAAAGGAAGTAAAACTACTTAAATATGAAAATAAGTTGCTGAAGTAATTTTATCAGTAAGGCATCCTCTAATTAGGGTGGTAACTTGTGGTGTCTGAACATAACCCAGTGTGATTGCCCCCAGTGGGAGACTCATCTGTATGGTACTAACCCTTGGAAAAGAAAAAATGCATATTAATAATTTAAAATCATCTTTGATGTTGTTTTCATTTGCATCTACTTTGAATTTATAGAAAACAGTTAGCAAGTATCATCAAATGACTTGTATCTGAACTTCTGCAATGAATCTCTTAGAGATTTCACTTGCGAGACTGACATACTACTGATAACAACTAGATATTTCTAACTAGAAAATAATTTTGTATAAAAGACAGATCACTGCTTTAATACTCAAATGTTTTGCTGTTGTTTTTCTGGAATAACTGAAAGTTTTGTCCTACTTCTGCTCTTCTAGAATAATTATGTTGATTTTTTTCCCTCCTGTATAGCAATATGATTTTATTTAGACTCTCTGAGAGTCTATAAATAACTGTCAGTGAGTGAAAACTAGTACAGAGTTGGACTTGCAGCAGACTCCTATTACTAGCTCTTGTCAGTGATGTGATACAAATTTTGGAGTGCCAATGAGATATAAAAAAATAAGTATCTATTGGTTTTGTTTTGTTTTGTTTTTCCAGAGTGGGTTCACTCCCCTCCACATAGCTGCTCACTATGGAAATATCAATGTAGCTACATTGCTGTTAAATCGGGGTGCTGCTGTGGACTTCACTGCAAGGGTAAGCATAAAACCTTAGTTAATGCTCAGTTTGCTTAATCATCGCTTTGAAACGCTTTTTCCACAGAGGTGTGGAAAGGTACATTGCTCTTGCCAGCCAAGTGGCCTGGCCTGACTGTTACCCTGTGGTGTAAAGGGGGTTTCCCTGGGCTGCTGAACTGAACCTGAGCTCTAGTCCTCACTTTTGAAAACTTCTGTTTTAATCAGAAAGAGGTGCTATTTTCATAGTTCTAGTATTGCAAAAAGTGGGCTGGGATTCAGTGAGATGACTGCTTCCACTTGTACTTTTAACATATGGCAGAAGTGCTGTCCCTGTTGAATTGTCCCAAATGCAGTTGTTCATAGTGAATGTGAAGTGCAGGTGTACTGGTGAGTAAAGCAGCCGTGCCTTCACTACGTACATGAGTGTCAGATGATACGTAATGGAGATCAGAGAAACTGGAGAGGCAGAAAATGAAATGAAGTACAGAAATGGAGGTGAGTTGTTAATGACAGCAGTGTGGCCGAAGCCATGGTAGAGTGGAGGAACTAACCCTCCTGACCCTGTAAGCTGTGCACCAAAGTCACGACACAACCCAGGGAGTGACAGGTTAGTTCCTTAGGTGTATGAAAAAAGATTGGGAGCCAGGAGGGAAATGGCTTTGCCAGTGTCCCCTTGGTTCACTCTGGGCTGGGTGGGAAGCAGCTGACCGGTGGCTTCAGCTGTGCTTTCTTGCTTGAGGAGTGGATCCATCCTTCCACAGGCAGCTGGACTGCTCTGCGAGCCTGGTGCCAGCAGCGCCTCGTCTCGCAGCCCAGACCAAAGTTTGACTATCTCTAGTGTCAAGGGTTGGGTCTGTTGGAAGACCAAATTGAAATATTAGAGTGAAGGAGTGTGGTCAGGGTAGGGAGGATGTGGGAACAACAAAATGTAAGCAGGAGAAGTGTAAAGGACAGAAAGTGATGGAAGGAAGTTATATATAGTTCAAAGAGCAGGAGAATAAAGAAATGTAAATGGACAGGGATACAGCAATATGAAGGGCAAGGAAAGAGTTTCTGCCAGGGACGAGACCAGAGACAGAAGAAAGGCAAATGCAGAGGTAACACAAAATTTAATGAGCCAGGATGGAAGGCTAGAGAATGGTAGGGTAGAGAGGATGTAGGCAGAAAGCTGAGTAGGTGCCACAAGAGCATGCAAGGCTTTAAGAAGGGAAAAGCAGAGAGTGATTAGCAACATACAGATAAAGAGAAGAGGGGCTAGCATTCAAAATAGGTTTATATTGGAAAATGCTGGAGCTAAAACTTCCTACTGAAGTTCTTAAATTGTTTGCTCATGAGCTTCTTCAACAATGGCTTGGGCCATTATTATGAATGAATAAGGTGTCTGTGGAATGTCTGCTGGAACAGTCAGCACAGAAAGTGTGCAACAGAACATGGAGATGTGTTGAAATTCATGGTGGAAAACAGATCAAACTCTTGGCTGAAGAGTACATGTATTTTTCCTGATGGTTTCTCCAGCAGTCGACCAACTAAGAAAGTAGAGGACCTGTCTATATTAGTTGTGGTGGTGTGTGTGATATGGTTGGCGGAAAAAAAAGAAAAGCAACTATGATTTCAAGTTATTCCAGAGTATTTCTAATATGGACCAAAAAACCACCCCCAACCAGCCAAACAAACAAACAAAAAACCCCAACCAAAAACCAAACTGAGGCTGTAAAGAATTTGGCTCACCAAGCCTTACCAAAACAAAGCCAGGGAGGAGATGGGGTAGTGGTCCCTAGGACAATAGGGAGAGAAACTCAAGAGAGAAAGAAGCATTCAAGCTGAAGGCAAATGCTGACATAAGAGCAAATAGGTATAAACTTGCCATTAATAAATGTTGTCTAGACATTTAGTTATTTAAGTATTAATTATTATTTTTATTTAATTAATAATTGTTTAATAATTAATATTAAATATACATAAGGAGAGTCTGGAGCAACCTTTCAATTAATGTAGAAAAAGCAAAAAAACCCCAGCATGTATTCAGGATTCTATTTGAGGGGAATTTTTGTGGCATGGATGATTCAGCAGCTCCTTTTCAGAGATTCTGATCAAGTGTTGTGTTTATTACTTTTACAAGAGGAAAAGTACTATACTATTTCTTAGAGCATTTGCCACATAGCAAAAAGCAATTTGTAGTATTTTATTTTATTTTAGATAGTTTGCGTATCTAAAATCTTGAATGCTTCTGTAGGTAGGGAACATATTTACATGCAGCAAAGTGTTTATGTTAAGCATTGCAAACCCATGCACACAACAAAATATTGTGTTTATATAGCATATAATAACTGTTTTACTTATAAGACTTCTCACATTTAATAAACCCACCCCCCCCAAAAAAATGAGCCATTCTTTTTTAGAGCTTGTCTGTGATTAATAAGGGGAGCTGGTGGAAGGTGTGATAAAGCAGGAATAGAAATTCCAAACAAAGACTCAGAATGTTTTCCTTAAACTGTAAGTAGGATTGCAGGTGAAAAGTGTTGGTTCTGGCTGCTATTCATTCAACGTAGCATCATTCTGTGGTTTATTAATGAAGATAAATCCCAAAGCTAAAAGATGTTGTTATAAGGCATGATCCAGTACCTACTAATGCTGATGAGAAGAGTACTAGCAGATACTGGGTCAAGCTGACAGTTAAGTATCAAAGGTAAGGATCAGCTCTCATATATCCCCCACAGATGATGTCTTCCAAATCACAGTAATCACTAAATATATTTCATGCTATTGGCGAGGGGCAGGTCCTAGGTTAGATCCATGTGAAGTTTGCAAGATAAGTGTAGATTTGGGAGTTAAGGGTATCTGGGAAGCTTCTAACTGTGCATGCTTTGCTTTCACTGATAAAGTTGACCTCTTAATCCCAAGTCCTTAAACTGACCAAATTTGAGCATTAAGGTATTTCAAATAGTCATAAGCTTTGGCATTCAGTATTTGATAGGCTGTAATCACAGGACTCAAGACAAATGGGGTCTTGGGTCAACTCTTTCCCACTCAGAAACAAGATTAGGGATTAACAATGCTACTGCATTAGCAATTAGCAGCATTTAGTATCAGTACTATTAAATATCATCTGTCTACACTTGTTCTAATAAAATAATAAATCTTAAGCTTCAAGAGCTCTGTTCTAGATTTGGGGCACTGATGGAGAGCATATCTGAATTAATAAGGCCACCCACCCCCCCTCTTCAAGCTCTGGAAATTCCAGGTTCACCCTCCATTAGTTGTCATGGTCAGGAAGCGGCAGGCTGCTCAGACAGCCGGGGAAGCGCGGATGCCGTGACATCAGCCCGAAAGAGCAGTGGGCTGATGCTGTGACTCAGAGCACTGAACGGCTTGTTTGTGCTTGTGAGAGCTGGGCGGGGGCATCCGCAGAGTACATCTCTACGGTATGGTGGTTGCAAATGTAGATAAAGTAGCTGTGACAGAAGGAATTGTAGCATAAATAACAGTAATATGGAGTTGAATTTTGTTCTTTAGTGCTTATCAGACTGCGGGTAATGAAAGCGCTTCACAGAGAGATGAGTTAGATTCTGCTAGAGCAGTGAATTTGTAGGCAAAGCAAGCACCAGTATAAGTTGAGTGTAAAGACAATTGTCAGCACTAAGTACAGAGCCTTTGCTTGATCCTTGATTACCGAAATTTCAAAACAGGTAGAGGTAGTACTAGAACAGGTGCTAAAAATGACCCACAGGTACAGCCTGCCCAATGCCACCTCATTGTGATTGTCCTTGGTTTAAATTTCTGTAGGCAATATCCATGATGTGCTTCCCCCACCCTGGATGAAAGGCCTTTCTTTGGGTTGTTGACAATTAAGACAAGCAACAGAGCAAAAATATGGAAGGGCTACAATCCAAGTCAAATAATACTGCGTGTATGTACTGTAGCTTTCAGAAGTACAAAGAGTGAATTGTAGGATGGGGGTGTCAAATGCACTTTGTGCTTTTGCAATCCATCAACCACTTTTCCTTTGTTCTTTTTAAATAAATATGAATCAACACTACTTGGCTATCTCTCAATTTATGTTTAAACTGCTTAGGCAAGAATCAGTTCTAGGGAGATATTTGAACAAGAGCAGAGGATTATGGTAACAGAAGATGCTTATGTGGAGGGGGCAACATGAAGACAAATGCGTGAGAGCAGGATAAGTACCCTGTTCTCACCATCGGAGTGGTGAAAGTGGGGAAGGTTGGAGAAAATGTGAATGGACGTGTAGGATGAATGCAGAGCTCTGAGTCTTAAAGACAAGGGCAAGTGCGGTGAAAAGAGGAGCTGGTGAAAGGATGTAAGAAAGAAAAGGGCAGACTTGTGGCGATGTTGGTCTCTTCAGGTGCTGTGTTTTCAGTGCATTTCTGAGAGGCCTGAGGGAAGAAAGGTTCCAGCAATGCAGGCAGGGAAAGACATGAGCTTGATGCAGGCAGGAGATGAGCAGTGGTGCTGTACTGTAAGTAAATTATGTCCCCAGTGATATGCTGTAGCAGCTGCTCCCCTCACCTCCACCAGTATGCACCTGCCTGCCTCTCAGCTGTCATATATACCCTTGTCCCCTTCTTTCACTACATCTAAGTAAAAAAAGCATAGCTCTAGGAGCTCTAACAGGTGTTACAGTACCTGTCAGCCTGTGTACCTGCTGACCATAGAGGCTGGGAGGGTTGGAAATGTACCTGCTTTTGGTTTGCACTCTTCCAGCCCAGTGACTGATTTCATGTCAGCTCTTCCACTGAACCACATTAGCACTTCTGTGTTTGTGCTTTTTTTCTCTAGCCTTGCTGCATTCAAGTGCAGAGAGCAGCACTGTTCCCTGTGGAATGGATGGAGAGAGTTTGAGTAAATCAGTTGGTGATGCCCCTGATTCTACCTATTTACAGGGAGGCAGCTCCAAGAACCTTCATAACCTCAGTCCAAGAGAAACAGGATCTCCTTATTAGGCTGAATGTTTGCCATTTTGTAGTGAAGGAAAAATACTCATTGCAAATTTCTTGACTTCTTGGGCTCAAACTCAGCAATAAACCTGTCACAACTACTGACAGGCTATGCATTGTAGATGTATCAGGCATTTTATGTCTATTCATCATCCTTTTTCTGTAGTACCTTTTTATGTGTGTGGCTATGCTTCTCTGAAGCCCTTCAAAGCTAAATAAATCCTTTCATTGCATCACCATATTCCCCCCTAGCTTAACTGGAAGGCAATCACATATGGGCTATGGATGTGGAGGGAGCAAGTAAAGGGTAACTGGGGTGAAGTCAGTCTCCTTTCTTACCCATATTAACACAGAAGTGCACAGAAGGATTGCAGCAATTTCGGGCAACATTCTCTTAGCTTACAGTGGCACCTGACATTTGAGAGGTGTAGATAAATCCTAGTTACAAACTGAAAGAAGGCCAAAGACATTTAAGTCAATCTATTTTATCAAAATTTTCAACAGGAAAAAGTAATTGCTGTTATTTTAAGGAAAGTATTGTTCATTCAGCCACTTGTATCTTTGAATCAAACTTTATGTGCTGTGTTACTAATATCTACTTCCCAACTTCTGGAACTACCAACCCAGTGACTAGTACGAAGAAGTGAAATCCACTTGATGCTCTTTACCAGAATCAGGTCATCAGCCTGAGGGTGGGTGAGGTGCTGGAGAAAAAGGACGGGTCACAGAGAGACTTTTTCTTTGTATCTACTGCTCCCTTCAGATTTGCTCTAGACTGCCTTGCACTTTAATATCTAGGACTTGGAAAGGTGTATCCAGATACATGCTAAAGCAAGTAACAGCCATTGGAAGGAAAAAGAAACCAGTTTCCTTAGGAGTCTGATTATACCTATGGTGTCCTGTGCAAAAAAGCCCTTTTGCTATAAATCAGACCCCTGCAGAGTGCCCACCCTTCTGCCTTCAGGCCTTGCTCAGGCATCCCCATGAGCAGTGTGCAGGAGGGCAGGCAGTTTTATCTGCTGCGATTCACAGCCAGCTGCAATGGAGATGTGTGTCCAGACTGCCCTGTGCTAATTCAGCAACAAGAAAGTGCAAATCAGTGTTTCTCCAAGGCTGCTATGCAGACCAGGGAGTTGAGGAAGCTTTGAATAAACTATTTTCTGGGAATTATAGTTAGGAAAAAGTTGCCTTTTGGGGGTTCACAGCGTCTTCAGATATAATTCTTCTGTCTGAGATTACCTGCCAGTGGAATGATCTGTCTAGCCCAGGTGAGGAAATGCCTCTGAAGGAGTGGTTAGAAAGGAAGGAATTGTTCTCTGCAGCTTCCAGAACAACGGCTGAAAGAAACTCTGTGACCCCCACATCCACTCTATGTTTGAGCAAATCAGAAGATTAAAGTACCAAAGGAGTCCTCTACGTGAAGATGACCTCTGCCCGTATCTTTCTTGCCAAAGCAAACAAGAGATAGTCACTGTGCCATAAAACCGCATCCAACGCTGTGAACAGTCTTCCTGATAGACAGCACTCCTTATTCTAGAGGAGACCTCAGTTCCACTGGGATTGGGCTTTGCCTGCAGAAAGTTTGCTTACTGTAAGGTTAGGAGAGGATTTGGTAATTCTGAGAGGGTAGTGTAAGGACAGCATGCATTAGTGATGACCCTGAGGCTGAAGAGCAGAACACCATTAGCCCATCAAAAAGAGCAGGCAATATGTAAGTGACAATAACATAAGAGAAAAACATTTTTATTTCCCTAGTGGTAGTTTGCCACAGAAGCTCCTTGCTATAGTCTTCCTTCTCTTCTTCCAGAATTCATTTTATACATCTCAGGCCTGGGGAAAGATACGTATGTAAGCATTCAAGAACTGTCTTATCACAATATAAGATGAATATTATTATTCATCTTTTATTAAATAGGGAAGAAAAAAGCTGAAAAATTAAGCAATGTTGTAAGGTTTCCTGGAAACCATCTGACTGTGTGTTTATACTTATCATAGAAACATAGAATACCAGGTTGGAAGTGACCACAAGCATCATCCAGTCCAACCTCTCAAGGCAGAAGTATAGTTTAAATGAGATGAGTCAGCACCCTGTCAAGCTGACTCTTAAAACTGACCAACGTAGGGGAATTCACCACTTCCTGGTATTATTATAGATTATTATAGATTGGTATTATTATTGATTATTGGTATTATAGATTGGTCTGATTGATCTCATGGTTAAACAATTTCTTGTGGAGTTCAGTCAGAATCTCTCCAGAAGCAACTCGTGTCCATTACACCTCATCTTTCTTATAATTTATTTAATTTCTGAAAGTCCTATGCAATTATCAATGAACCTCGTAACAGCTACTAGAATATAAGACTTTTCTCTGTGGGTGTTCTGCTGTGTTTTATCTCCAGTTCTGAATTGCAGAAAAAATACAGAAGAGAATATTGAGTGTATTCATATACAACATGTTGATGTAGCTGCACAGTTGTGTATGACAGTCTTCACGTACAGAGCACAACCTTTCCATACTTTAAGGACCTGTTAATAGTGGTAATATCCATGCAGTGTTATTGATGACAATTCCAGTATATGACAACCACCAACCAACATTAAACTCTTTCCTTAAGAAAAAGAGATGAAGGGATTTTCCATACTGTACAGGAAATTTCTGCTTTAGCAGCCTGGCTATTTTAAGCTTCCATTTTATTCATACATTCTTTGTCAATTATTAAGCTTTTCCCAGAGTCTACTCTCACTTGAAAACTGAGAAGGACAGCCTTATTAAATTCTGAACATTTTTGGTAAGAAACTGGGGGTTTTTTGAAAAATCACAGATAAAAAAAGTGAAATTTTGTGATTAAAACTACTTTCCTCGGAGGGTCTGGGGGGAGAGCTCAGAGGTGGAGGTGAGCTCTCTCATTGGTATCAAGTCTTCATGACACTGGCAATGGGTCTACATGGTCTGCCGGTCAGTCGGCATTTAGAACAATGCAGTACATGACTAGGAAAGGTTTGCCCTTTTTTTGTTTGCCTTTTTTTTTTTTTTTGGTAAAGCTACATTTCCGAGCCCAATATGATACTGTAAGCACAAACATTTACTTTTCTTGTTTGTTATTATCTTTCTTAAGTTTGTAAACTTGACTGTCTGGTGGGAGAAAGGCAATCCCATAGGACAGCGTATCATACCAGAAGCCAGGAGGAATTCTTCATTTTTTAAATATATTAAAATGAAACTACAGAATATACTATGTTTGCACACTTCCCCTATTTTTTGTGACTTCCTAACCATTTGTGTTGCTAATTTGTAATACTATGGAGTAATTCTGACTGCTATGGTGAACTGTGATGGATAACGCCATGTGTCAGAGGGGAGCTGATCTCATTTCAGATGGAAAATGTGGGTGGCTTATTGCTCAGCACAGCAGAACTCAGTGTTGTGAGTTTTCTTGTGAAGCTGTAGATAGAGAGATGCTGCTGAAGGGGCTTAGTGCTTCCTCTGATCAGGCACAAGCAAAAGCCACTGAACAGAAAAGCAGCTCTTCACATTGTTGTGAGGTATAGAAGAAAAATTGCATGCATCTAACCTGTCACATTTTGAGCTGTATACAGTTCCAGAGTACTTCAAGTCATATACCTTGGGAAAGCTGCCAAGGGGGAGTGGAAAGGCTATGTGCTAGTTCATAATCCCGTGAGCATTTATTGCATAGTTTTAGGTAGATATTCTCACAAGTTATGTTTCATGATCCCTGTAGAATTTGTTAACTCTCAAGTTGAATGGCAAGTTGGATCTCAGTGTCGAGGGGTCTACCTGAGACATTATCCAGCATTTGATATTTCAACAGCAAAGACAAGAAGCACTCCAACAGACATTCTAGATCTGAAACACATCTTTTAGTGGCAAGTTTTTGAAGGCATTTCAGCTTTATTACTGCAGGAAAACATCTTCAAAAGTTTCCTGATTTACTATTCTATGTTAAGAACAAAGGGAGAAATTTATAGAAGATCAAACAGATAAAAATAGAATGAAGAGACAGCAGATGCTGTTGATCTACTGAAGAATTCAGAACCTTACATTTGGTGGCTATATTGTTTGCTGATACCACAGTTTTAGTGTTAATAACCTACACCCAAGCTGCACATGTTATGCCGCTTTTTTATCTCTAGTTTCTTGTGACAAGCACAAACAACTCCATTTTGAGTTGCTTGCTTTACGTTTTGTTATCAGAAACATTAATGGTGATGTCTGAGGTTTGTTCACTTCTCACTTCACTTTCTTGAGAGTCAGATGAGAGGTGGGAAAGGGCCATATGCATGATGTGTTTAGGTATAATTCTCTAAGCCTTTTCACAACACAATATTGACCACAGACAAATTGCTTGGCCTAAACTTCAGTGTACAGTTATTGAAGCATTTGCATAATGCAGCTCTTCATCTGTTCAGGAGTCAGAAATCTCAACCAGCAGAATGATTGCTTCACATTGTCCTCTACCAGTAAAAGCTAAATGGCAAAATTAAGTTCTGAACAGAGACCTGCCCCCTCTTTTTTTCCCCATCATTACCCTACAGTGTTTCCTTGAGCTGTTAGGGCTGACTAAGGCTAACACGTTTTTTCCATCTTTGTCTCTTAATTCTTTCTATGAACTGCCGAATAGCTTAATAGTAAAGTATGATGGAAACTGCATTCTCCTTCCCTGAGTGGGATTGCTGCAGTGCTCTTTCCCAGGACAGAGGAGCTGAGTTTGATCACACAAAAGGACAGATTTTTCATGGAGCCTTTATGGTTTCATTTGCTTGACTCCTCTTGCTCAATTCTTTTTTTTCAGAGTAGCTGTGTATAGTTGGTTTTCCTAAGAGACAGCATCTGAAGTGATCCTGTTCTTTATCCATCCATCTCTTCCTAATGTGAACTCGCTGCCTATTTTCAACCAAATGCAACTCAAAGTTTCAAGTTCCTAGAGACATTAAATTTATGTGTTTTTCATGAAGACAGGTGATGAAATCGAGGAAAGATGGACCGCTCGTTCACCAGCTTGTAGAAGTGAGATCAGTCCTTATTAGGTGCTGGACAGTTTCCTCACGTTCTGACAGAAGCTGAGCGACAACTGTGAAGGGAACAGGTTCTGATATTTTCAGTACTGATCAGAAATATGAAGGTCATTCAAACAGGAGTCCTTTTTGACCTTGAAAATGGATTTTTTTTTTTCATGTGTTGCAAGCAAACAGCATGACCTAAACATTAACTGCTAAGTGGAAGTCATGTACTTTGGAGTTAAGGTGTGTGTCTGCCAGCACTCATTCATCAACTCTTCTTCGTTTAAGGCAAGAGGAGCAATTGGACTGGCAAAGAATTAGATCCAAAGTGCGCATTCTTGTGTGATTATACCCTTCCCTCAGCTGCAGTAGATTGATTTAGATTGGTGTCAACATGAATGAGAACTAGGCTTCTAATAGGTATTTTTCCTACCTTTAGTAATGCTGTCCCTTCCTTCTCCATTTGTTCATTTATGCTTAGAAAAGACATTTTGTCTTGTCTAGGTATGATACAGTAAATTATTGGTACTAATGTATTAACAAGGCACTAAGGTCTACTAGACTGAGGTAAGCAGTCACACAGCTTTACATCCATGGAAGGACTAGATATAGCATACTTTTTGTTTAATGTATTAAACATCATTTTTGTTTTACTGCATTTTTTAAAGAAATGAGAAGCTACCCTGGAATAGTAGTCACTTTGATGCTCTAATGATCATTAATATTGGAGAAATAAGCTCTGTCATTTCATCTTGCTAAATTGTATTTTACCTCTGTGATAATATTAATTAGTACTTTCCAGTTGCTGTGCATTAGCTTCATAGTGAAATTGTGTGCAAATGAAAATGTAGCATACTGGTTTGGGTACTCAGCATTATTTTTAAGCTGTGAGTCAGCTTATCACATCTGAGAGAGGATCTGTTTTCAGTGCTGGTTTTCTATCACTCCACTCACCTCCAGTTTTGAGGAAGTGCTATTAAATGGTCTGTCGGCTAGGCAAGACGCTTGTACCACTCTCCAGCTATTCAAGGTGATGGGTGCCTTTCTGATTCAGTCAGCCATAGGACACATGCTCACTAAAACTTACTGCTCAGTCATAAGGAAGCTGGTTGTACACAGCCAGCTGTTTGCACTGCTTCTGAATACACAGAAGCATGTTCTTTAAAATTCTGTTTCTCTTCATACAGTAACTGCATGCTCTATTTAAATCCTTTTATTTTTTACTTGGCTCCATATGATCAAATATATACAGGATGTGGCTTTCATACACCATGAGATAAAGGATTCATCAGAGCATGAAGACACGTCCTAGCTACATCTTGTTAAAAAAGTGTGTTTGTGTGCGCACGCGTTGGTTATGCAACTGTCCTCGATGTGCAGCGCTGCTGCGTGCTGCTGCCTGCCAGGTGCCTCCCAGGGAATCGTATGCATGTATTTACAGTCTCCCTTGAAGTACAGTATTACATCGAGTGGAGGAACAACCTCGGTAGACGAAATTAGTGATGTAACTGAAACTAAGGTGCTTATGAGGCTTTCGGAGTTTGCTGATAAGATTCAGAAATAAATAGCATGTTTTCTTTTGAATTAGACCTACAGATGTAATGGTTTTATTTATTTCCTCTGGGTCCTACAAGGCCAATGAAGTTGTGAGGTATGAATCCTTATCATTACATGCTCAGAAACAAGCACAGCTGAATTAAATTCCTAGGTCAATAAAATTGCATAAATTTAACTTTTATACGAAAGCCAAGAACTGAGGCACAATCATATCTTCTTATAACTCCACCACAACTTGGATGTTTGTCTTCGTAATACTTATGTCGAGATATCAGGCCAGTAATTCACATAAGTAGATAAAGGCGTATTTGATTTCATGCTCCCAAGATACAAAACTCTGTTATGCCTTAGCAAATCGGGCGTAATTCATTCTGTGAACAAACTGATAATGGAGCTCATGAAAGAAAGAGATATGGATATTTACTTTCATGTTTTCTTCTTCCACAGAATGATATCACACCGTTACATGTTGCATCAAAGAGAGGAAATGCAAATATGGTCAAACTCCTACTTGATCGAGGAGCTAAAATTGATGCCAAAACGAGGGTAAGCTTAAATGTGAATGCTATGAGTGGCTGTGTGGAATTCTTGCCTCTGACCTGTTAGTTGCTGTACAGCTTAAATAATTCATCCTCCTGGCAGGCTACCATAGCTGCACTGCATTTCTTTTTGAGAAAATGGTTGCAGTAGGATGCTAACAATTTACATCTCTTAAAGCAGTGCGTGAAACACCATGTGTGGCAAAGCTCAGAACCAGCCATTCTTCATGTTCTCTGTAGACCATTTCGTTAGGAGCTGCTTCTAGCTACTTGGAGGTAGAGATGAATGTACAGGAAAATACTACAAGACAATAATTAACTTTAGATATTCTAGAATTTGAATGCTAAAAGAGTAACTTTGAACTGTGGTGTGTGTTTGCCGGAGCATGATGTTACTGATGAGTCTGATGCAGCTCAGGCTCTGTCTGACTGGGTGCTTAGCTGCTGGCTTGGATTTGTCAGCGCATGTGCCAGGCATAGTGACGGTTTCCATCAGGTCAACACCTTTCTCGAGTTGCTGAGTGAATAAAAAGCTCGATGCATATGGTTATATCTAAGTGCTGTAGTTAAAACCCAATCAGACCAGTTTAGGGGTATTCTATTTTCTTCCATGGTGGCAAAAAGAGAAGGTAAAAGTTCAATTGTTTGGAAGTAAATGTAGGACTAGTGATGCTGTGGGGTCTCATGGGAGTCTTTACAACATGGTTATGTGCACGTGAGGTGACCTTCAGGAGCTGTGCCTGCAACTTTTTGACAATTGGCATTTTATTGGAATACTAGATTATCACCTATCCATCTTTCATTTTTAACTATCCTTTATAATTCCCACAAGAATAATTCTAAACAAAACAAAGGTGTAACATAAGAAAGTATGGTTTTTGGTTTTTGGAGGGTTTTTTGGGGTTTTGTTTGTTTGTTTGGGTTTTTGTGGGTTTTTTGTTGTTGTTTGATTGGTTTTTGGGTGTTGGGTTTTTTTTTGCAGTTATTACTGTATCCACAGGTTTTGGCTTGGTTTTCCAATGTTTCAGCAGTCTCTGAGATTTCCTGCAGTGCTTGTTGAGGCACATTTGTATTTTTCATTTCTTAAGAAAATTAGAAACTGGGTCAGTTTGTTTTCTCATCTCTCCACTTTCTCCACATGTTTTTCTTTAGTTCTCCTTCTATTTTACCTTTAGAAATCACTCATTATTTCTTTTAAAATGTTTCTGTTTTTTCTAGTTGGGGAATATGGAAGGGATGACTTTTTGAGAATAATGTGAACAGCGGGTATAATTTCTGGCCTAAAATACCAGACTCCTACCTGCTACATGGGGTCTGCCAGGCTGAGGGACGTGCACCTACAATGTGGTGGGGAGAGCCACATTTTGGTGGTGTGACAGATGTGCATTTCATCAGAGCAGGGAGAAATGGGACATGACAAGGGACTATTTGCTTCCTGTCTGCAAGCATTTATATGGCCCACTGCAGCCACAATGTTAGGGACCACTACTTTAAGTAATTTGAGTCCAGCTTGTCCTTTTCTTTTAGTTATGAAAATTTGCAGTCTGCTTCCTTTTCTGTATCACAGGCTCCAGGGTCAGACACTAGGAAAATTTATGTAACTAAAAATACAGGCTGAGATGGAAACAGGATCCAGGAAGAGGGCAGAAGCATTAACAGCTCCTGAGTCTGGCAGAGCTTCCCAGTAAGGCAAAAGGCAATGGATGAGTGTGGTTCACAAAGTGGTGGTTTGTTTCTTCTGGCTTCCCCCAGAGAGTGCCTGTTTCCCCAAACACTCATCCTCTCCATAAATCAGAAGCAATTTGCATAACTTCTGCTGCTTGTGCCATACGTGTGTCACTCATCGCTGAACTTCTCTGGCATTACCAGAGGCATCATTTTCTGGCAGTCTGTGGCTAAGTGGAAGTTTTACTCCCAGCGGCACTGACTCATCCTGGCAGGAGCTTTAGCAGCCTGTGGTCTGGGTGATGTGTGGCTCTGCTGAGGAGACTCACCGAACTGAGCAGACAGCTGCATGGTGGAGGAAAGGGGAGAGCGTCGCTGGACTAGATCTGGAAAGATTTACAAATCAATGGGAGAAGCAAGTGAAGGCTGAGAGTAACGTGGTGCTAGATGAAAAAAGGACATTGTTGCAGGAGTGTCTGCCTAGTTCTCATATTCAACAGCAAAGTTTAATTGCTCTGACCTGTTATAACACACATTCCATCTTGTTATTTCTACCTGACCCACTGTTGTTTTCCAAGGCAAAACGACTGAGGCATGTCATTGAGGTACTGAAGTATGTCAACTTTGCCGTCATCCCATTTTTTTTAAGCACCACTCTTTTTTTAATGTCCCAGACATAGAATGGCCTTTTAAAAATACATGATGACAAAAGCTTCAGTCATATCCTTTTGCAACAGTATTACCACTACTGAGTGTACTGAAAGGCGAAGAGCAGCCAAGGTGGTCTTTTCTGATACCTGTGTCAAGCCATGCTTATCAGCTGGGTACCCAGTCAGAGCCCAGCCGTGTAATTTTCTGGGAGAGGCAGGTGCTGGTGCTGAATGCACACACAACTTGATTAAGAGGTGGGATTTACACTTGAAAATAAGTGAGACTCCTACTGTCAGATATATAAATGGGAGGCCTCTCTCTCTCTCTCTGTTTTTTTTTTTTTTTCCTTTTAGGAGGTTTTAAAGAGATGAGCAAATCTTTTTCTTTTGTTTGACTAAAATAGTTTTTGTTTTAGACACCATGATGTTATTTAATGCAAATATTGGTTATGGAACACAAAGTGCCTCCTTAAAGGTAAATGGAAAAGGTTCTGTACCCATGTGAATGGACAGAAATTCTTGTAAGTTGTTTGTTTCTTTTGCTCAGAGGTAGAAATTCCAAGGCCTTTGTCTCTTCCTTTTTAGGTCTGTAATTCACCTTTAAATGAGTAGGAAGAAGGTACTTTTTGTGTTGTTGATCAAACACTAACAGAGCTAGGATTCACTACTCTGCCTCTTAAATGGGACAGATTTAGCTATTCAGCTGTTGTTTTGTGATCTGTTCCTGCAATCCATTCTCTGTGTGGTGTACTGGAAATGTGCTGCACATAATGTCTATTTTTATTTTTCACAAGCATACTCATTTTGTAGATAAATTCACATAAAGCCTTTCTTGAGCATTAAATAAGTTGAGGTAATGATTTCTTTTCCTTAGTCATTTCCATGAGCATTTGCGTTTGCTGCTCACAGATGGTCCTGGAAGCTGCAGTGCTGAAGAACTGCACAAAAGGTTAACGTGAAGGGCTAAATCCTTATCTGGTTTAAATTATTGTAAGAGTCATCTGTAGGCTCCCAATTTCTCTATATTCATTAGGACTTGGATTTGACGAGCAGCATAAATGTTGTTGCACACCTGCAAACTGTATTTAGAGGTTTAGATAACACATGAACATGCAAGGTTATTTCCAAAGATGCTCTTACTATTATTTTGAGGCTCAGTTGTCTTTTAATTTTTTTTTCTTTCAGTTCATGCCTATGTTGCATTGTTTATTTTAACCAGCTGTTTACCTTCTCTCTGTACTTTATTTGTGTGAGCTGTCAAGCAGCTGGTACTTGGGGCTTTGTTAAGGAATCCATAATGGTACTCGTCAAGAACTATGTGCTGCTTTTGTCCATCCAGGGCAGCTTGCATTGTTCAGAGCTTTTAACTAACATTCTGAGTAAAGCTCTATTAATACCTCATGTCACATGTTTACTGAATGTTACCCTAATTATTCTTTTCTCTGTCTTCCAGAAAATACTTTATTTTTTAAAGTTTAAGTAGAGAGGTTGACTAAATTAGCTTAATTTGATTTGGCTGTCTGATATTGTATATGCCAAAGTGAATTTGTGTCTGAGGCAGGCACCAAGCATGTTTTAGCATGGATTAACAATAAGTGTTTATAATCTTCATTCAACTGATTTTGCAGCTAAATAACAGGCCACCACTCTTATCTGCATGAAAACATGTGGGATATGCTCTTTTAAGATGCATCAGATCATGCATAAGCTGCTTCAGAAAAGCCGCATGTATAATGACATAAAATAACTACAAGAATTACTGTCGTGGGACTATAAGTGCATTTTGCATGTGTAGGAAGAACAAACCACATTTGTTGCCCTATTGTACAGAAGGGGCAGTTTGTAACAGTGCCAATGAAGTGAAGAATTCAGGAGACTTAGAGCATGGAGGGTCCATGAGATACAGAGCACTGCCAGGCTGAAGCACACGCATGGAAACTCTCTAAGCAGCAATGGGAATGATAGACCCTGGGGGCAGCAGTAATTCCTCCCCTGGGGAATCATGCCTTCCACCTCTGGCTCAGGGGACTGGAGTGCCTGGCACACTCCTGCCAAGGCCATGGACAGGCTCTGGGATTTGGCTCAAAGTCTGACAGGCTCCTGCTGAGTATTTGCATCACAGTAAAGTTTTTACTGGGTGTAGTGCTTAATTTCATCACTCGTAGACTGTGTTAGAAGCTGATGTGAGAGTTATGATCCTAAGACTAACGAATTTGGTGTACAGCCAGAGGATCCCATTGTGCAAGGGAAATCCTGGGTGGTCATTGGCAGGGAAGGGGTAGCTGGGGAGCACACAGAGGCTGGTTCATGCTTACCCGTGCTGTTCAGGGGGGTCTTTCCCTG